>NW_016807677.1:3759634-3795869 GCF_001698545.2 Rhinopithecus bieti
CCCCCCCACACTCCACCCTCCCACACACAGTCCACCTTCCCCCCCAACACTCCACACCCCCCACACACTTCACCCTCCCACACACACACTCCACACTCCACATACACTTCACTCTCCCTTGCACACACTCCACACCCCACACACACTCCCACCCCACACACACTCCACACCCCACACACACACTCCACACCCCACACACGCACTTTACCCTCACCCACACACACTCCACACCTCACACTCACTCCACACCCCACACATACTCCACAACCCAGACACGCGCCACACCCGCCACACTCTACCCTCCCACACACACTCCACACCCCACACACTCCACACCCTTCCCACTCCCCAACCCACACACACACTTCACTCTCCCACACACACTCCATATCGTACCATATACTCCACCCTCCTACACACACTCCACACCTCACACACACACTCCACACCCCCCACACACTCCACTCTCCCACACACACTCCACCCTCCCACACATACTCCACACCCCACACACACTCCACACCCCTAACACACACTCCACCCTCCCACACCCTCCACACTCCCACACATACTGCACACCCCTCACACACTCCACTGTCCCCCACACACCACGCCCCACACACACTCCACTCTCCCCCATACACTCCACACTTCACACACACTCCACACCCCACACATGCTCCACCCTCCCACACACACTCCACACCCCCACACACTTCACTCTCCCATACACACTCCACACCCCACACACACATCTCTCACTATCTCTCTCTGTCTCACACACACACACCACACACACACTCCAAACTCCATACACATGCTCACACACATGCTCCACACATCACACAACGTATCACACACACACAGAGTCTCTACCCTTCCACCCATACTCCACACCCAACACATCTCACACACACAGACTCCACCTACCAACCTCCCCACACATACTACACCCTCCCACACATACCGCACATACCACACGCACACCACACACACACACTCTCCACCCTTCGCACACACCAAACACACACTCCACACACATACCCATGTACTCCACACAGCACACCACACACGCTCCTCCCTCCATGCACATACACACACTTCACACATACACTCCACACCCCACACAGACCACACACACACTACACAGACATTCACATACACCACACATGAACGTAGATTATATACACACCACAGAGACATGGATACACTTTGCACATAAACACACTTAACACCTGTGGTAGTCTGCACAATGCTATAAAGATACTACCTGAGACTGAGTAATTCATGAAGAAAAGAGGTTTAATTGACTCACAGTTCCACAGGCTGGGGAGACCTCAGGAAACTTACAATCATGGCGGAAGACGAAGGGGAAATGAAGCATGTCTTACACTGCTACAAGGAGAGAGCGAGTGAGCAAAGGGGAAGTGCCACACTTTCAAACCATAGTCTCGTGAGAACTCCCTCACTATTATGAGAACAGCGTGGGGGTAACTGCCCCCATAATCTGGTCACTTCCCACCAGGTCCCTTGCTCAACATGTAGGGATTACAATTTGAGATGAGATTTGGGGCTAGGCATGGTGGCTCACACCTGTAATTCCAGCACTTTGGGAGGCCGAGGAGGGTGGATCACCTGAGGTCAGGAGTTCGAGGCCAGCCTGGCCAACATGGTGAAACCCTGTCTCTACTAAAAATACAAAAATTAGCCATAAGTGGTGACAGGCACCTGTAATACCACCTACTCAGAGGCTGAGATAGGAGAATCCCTTGAACCTGGGAGGTGGAGCTTGCAGTGAGCAGAGATCGTGCCACTGAACCCCAGTCTGGGTGACAAGAGTGAAATTCCATCTCAAAACAAAAAAAGAAAAAAAAAGAGTTGAGATTTGGATGGGGATACAGAGCCAAACCATGTCAACACCCTTCCCACACACACTCCATACTGCACACACCCCACACATATACCCCACATCCCACACACATACCACACACACACACACACACACACACCCCTTCCTCAACAATACCAGTTATAACCACATGCCATGGTGAGAGCCACCAGGATAATTAAGGTTTCCTAGTGCCCCCCTTGTATTCATGACTGAGGGTGGCACACCAGAGTAGCAGGCACTGAGGCAGTGGTGGCAGCCATGGGGTGGCCATTAGGAAGAAAAAGCCTCCAAATCCTCCTTCCTGGTTCCCAGACCTGCCTGCCCGGCACACTCATGTACGAGTGCGAGATCCACAGGTCTCACCCAGACTTTCAGGATATCTGAAGGTGAGTCCTGGAAGTCCATGCTTCGTTGAGCACCCCAAGTGGTGCTGATATCCAGTTCGGCCTGGCCTCTCGCACGGAGCAGCTGCCAGCTCCTAAAGCTGGCCATTTATTTCTGCCGAGTGTCCCAGCCCTTAGTGCTAAACGGTCTCTCCCAGGACCTGGTGTCAATTGCTCCTGAAAACAGAAATGAGCCTTCTCCAAAGATTTATGGGGCTCCTGACAGACTGGGTTGCCAAGTCCCTGGAAAGGCTGGCGTGGGTGGTGGCATCCTCCCCACCCCACTGGACAGCTGTGGTGGGCAGGATTCTTGGAGCAGGCATGCCTGCTGGGGCTGGGGCTCCCGCCTGCAGATGCCCGTGTTTGTCCAGGGTGAGCTGGAGGGACCTGGATGCTGAGCCTGGTTCTCAGGAATTTAGACAGCTGTCCCTGGACAGCCACCAAGCTGCTGCCTTCCAGACTGAGACGGAGTGCTGGGCACGTGGCAGTAGCATGGATGCTACAGGTAAGTGACTTGGTCTTCCCGATGTTCCCTGCCAAACTAGCATCTGTCACCTTACATTATTGTCATCTTCCATTTACGTTCCTGCTTTGTGATTCTTTTTTAAATAAAAAAAGGCAAGGGAAGCAATCTGTGGCAAGGATCCAAGCTTCTCTTAATTGCAAATTCCCCGAAGTACCACTTCCCTGGAGCTGCAGGCCCTGCCTGCTAGTCAGGACTACTTCAGCATGGCTGATTTTTAATAGGCATGCGGTAATTTCCAGCCTCTTCTCACTTTCCCTTTTGTTCGTCGGAAAATCTTGGTGTGTCCTCATCACAAATTATTAAAATGATCCCGCCTCTTACTTTCGTCTTTATATTAAAAGGAAAGAAAGAGAAAGGGCCAAAGAGAAAACGGGACAGAGTGAGAGAGACAGGGAAGATGAGGGAGGGAAGGAGAGGGAAAGAGTGATTGAAATTGAATGCTGTGGTGTTAGCATTCACAAGTAGAGCTGATATTGCAGCAGTAGGACTGTGTGAGTTGATCAAATATCGAAATACATATGGACTCACCTCCATAAGTTCCCCCACTCCATCTGCCCGGTCCCTCTGCTGAGACCCCATAGATCTGGAAAGGTAGACACTAAAGGATTTAACGTGGCACATCAGGGGGTTTTTCAGAACCATGCTGGGTCCTAAGGCATTGGCTCTGCTTGGTTGGTGCCCTTGCCTTAGAAGATGTTAAATGTTTTGAATATCACCTTGGGCCAAAGCATGGAGAAAAATGGAGGAGGAGGTTGCTTTTCCTTTGCAGGAAAATGGAAAGTGGGAAAAAATACATAACCGGATGTGGAAATCAGTAGACAGCATCTCAGTGTGGCAGATCACGTAGTGTTTGTGCAACTCAGTTTCTGCCTTTGTAAAATGGGCCTGCTTGTATCTGCTGTAACAGTGCTTTGAAGCAATGCAATTGTATTACCAAGGGTCCCAGCCAGCCATCAGAGCCATGCAGCTTCACCCTAAGAGACGTCTTGAAGTGGGTCAGGCTCCCAGGAGAGCAGGGTTGGCCCCAGGTGGCGCCGCCATTGCCTCTTGCAGTCAAGAGAGGTCATGTAAGAGCAGGAGAGGCAGCCCAGAGAAAGTCTGGGGAGAGTTAATATCAGAAATTGCTGGACTGATGCAAAATACACTTGCTAAATTGCCCTGGTGCCCAAGGAAACAGTTGCACAGTAAGATGAAGGGAAGTGAAGGCCAGGAGATGGGAATTGGTCTGGACACTTCATTCTTCCCTGACTCAATAGAACCTCTCTGCTGTGATTGCCAGACCAGTGACCTGGTTTGTTGGAGCCAGCAAGGCCAGCAGGGGTCTGAGAGGGGGCTCTGGGCTCTCTGGAGGAACCAGGCCTGCTGTCTGCCAGAGAGAAAGGCATGGCCGGTGCAGTGGATGGAGCCACAGAGGGTCAGAAAGAACTGTCCCCAGATTTCACCCAGCTCTGTCACCAGCTTCTAGTTAGCTTTAGGCAGGTCCCACAACCTTGCTAGGCTCTTCTTGTTTCCTTGACTCAAAATGGAAAAAACAACATCGACTCTTTGGGAGAATGGAATGAAAAGTGGGTGGGAGAGTGTGCTGGGGAGGGCAATTTGATTTGCAGAGATAACAAAGTTATTTTCATTACAGACCATGCTGCCCATGATCTTTCTTCATCTTTCTCCCTCACCAGACAGTGAGAGGTTTCTTGAGGGCAGGGACTTTCCTGCTGGTCTCTGTGTGCTCAGTGGCCAGAACAGAGTGTGGTGCTCTCCAAAACTGGTTGATCTGCATGCCCCAAGACTGCTGCCTGCCAGCCCATCACAGTCTCACCTGAGCCCCAAAGGTGGAAATGCACTGCAAGTTGCCCTTCTGGCCCCTTGTTACTGGGAACCCTGATCCCTTTTTCTACATCCAAGGAAAGAGTGGCACCCTTGAAGGGGAAATATTAGGGGACTGGGCTGTGTCTGGACAGCCATGGTGGTCCCTGCAGCTTGTGTCCTATGTGAACAGTGTCCCTGGAGTTGTGCAACCAGCATGTCCGGCAGACCAGTTTTGGGTGGAGTAGAGAAGACATGGAGACTATGGTGAGAGGAGCTCGCCTACAAAACACTTTGGGCTTATAGACCTACCACCTGGTGACCACTTGGGCCAGGAGAGTCAGGGCCCTGGAGGCTGGCTGTACTGTTGCCATTGCTGGAGGAAGAGGATGAAGAGATTTGATTCCCCCCCACAATTTTCCTCCATATACAAACCCGTTTAAAGCTAGTTTATATGGCTCAGACCAACTTGGAAGTTCCACATAAAACTCAGTGACACTTAATATATCTCCCCGTTTCCTAAGGCTGTCTACAAATCATCCCTGTTAGAGAATGGAAATTGGAACCAGACACAGTTGGGACCACTGCTTTGAAACTGCATACTGTCAATCTCAGTTGAGTCCCAGTTGCCTAATTGTAAAATGGGGTCACTCTACCCACAACACAGGGTTGTAAGGAGTAGAGGAAATAGAGTCTGGCCAGGTACAGGTAAAGCATGCCTGTAGTCCCAGCATGTGGAGGCTGAGGCAGGAGGATGGTTTGAGCCCAGGAGTTCGAGACCAACCTGGGCAACAAAATAAGACACTGTATCTACAAAAAAAAAAGAAACGAATTAGCAGAGTGTGGTGGTGAGCCCCTGTAGTCCCAGCTACCTGGGAGGCTCATGTGGGAGGATCACTTGACCATAGGAGTTTGAGGCTACAGTGAGCCATGATTGTACCACTGCACTCCAGCCTGGGCAGAAAAGTGAGACCTTGTCTCTAAAGAGAAATTAAAATTAAAATTTAACAATTTTAAATTAAAAAAAGGGATAAAGAGTCTACACATCTCCTAGCCAGTAGTAAGAGCTCAGTCAATGTAGTTTTTCTTTTCTCTCTCTGCCCCACCTTGAGGCCACTAATCCCATTAGCCTGGGCATTCCGTGCAGGTAACAATACCCATCTCCCAGGGCTGTCACGGGTACTAAAGGAGACACTAGCACATGCCAGGCCCATAGCAGGCAGGAGGCAATTTGAGGTTTCCTCCTCCCATGTACTCTGTCTCCCCATTTGTTCCCTTCCAGCTCAGACATCCTTTGATTCTGGAGATGGCATTCTGGTTAATTGGGGTTCTTGGATATGTAATCAATCCGCATAACTTTCTGAAAAGGAACCAAGTTCTGCCCCAGGCCCAAGGAGCACTGGCTCCGTCTGCCAACACTGACTTCTCCCCGCTCCCCGTTCTGCCTCAGCAATGCCTGACCTTGCGCTTCCCCAGCATCTCTCTCCTTAGGGGCCTCAGAACCCCATCCCCGCCAATAATTCTGGCTCTTGGCTGCCCTGCACTAAAGGCAGATGGTGTTGAGTCATGGGGCTTCTCCCTCGGTTGGATGGGCCAGCGTCAGCAGAACTGACTTCAGCGTCAGGCTGGCATGAGGCTTTTGGAGCTTAGCACTTTCTCTTCTTCACGATCTGGGTGGGGACGCGGGAGGGAAGCAGGGATGGTGGTTCTGGAACCTTTCCTGAAGCCGGGGTATTTGTGAAGACATGGCATCCTGAGACTCCAACTTCCCTGCCACCGAACTTCTCCAAAGACATCTCTCTTTGTTCGCCTGTATTCCACTCTGGCGGTGTCTAAGAGGCTTCTTCCATTTGCTTTTTAATATTCATTTGAAATGACTACTCCAATATTTAATCTTTATCAGAACCGGGAAGCCTGGTATTTATTTTGTAGGTCAGTTGCTCATCCATTTTCCTTGAGGCCTCTGGTAGTAGGCTGGAGAGTCGGATGCCCCCGGGGGGTGCTGCCATCAACATTAGTCCTGGTGACAAGAGGACAAATCAAAGCCCCGCAGGCTACCGGGGAGAAGATAAATCTGGCAAAAGGCTAAAGAGTGAACTGTGGCTGCAACAAGAGATGGCCTCCAGGACTTTCCAGGCCTTCTAGTTGCCCGGAGGGGGTCATCTTCTGGGGACTGGAGTGAGAGGGCATATGGTTGGCACGAGTTGGGTTTTTCCAGATTACGACGGCTGAGCACTGGAGTTTAGACTTCTGGCGGTGGAGAACGAACAGGGAAGAAGATCTCCACCTCTCAAAACATACGGCTTTTATCTGCCATGTGTGAAAAGCCCAGCAGTTCACCTACATGGCAGCAGGAAGGATTTGGGGTAGACAGCTGAAGGAATTTTCAGGCAGTAGGCCTTGACCAGATACTTATGGAAAGCTGTGCAAGAGCTTTTCTTTGCAGACCCAGGGAGAGTTTAGAATGCATACTAGTATGTTTAGGCAGGGAAATAGTCATCTGTTTTATCTCCAAATATGTATCAAACACTGATTTTCTGCTGGGCACGGTACCAGGCTCTTAGAATTTAAAGGTGGTCCCTGCTTTCAAGGAATTTTACAGAGGGACACCAAAGAACCAGGATGACAAATAGGTTTTAACCTCCTAGTCAATTCCATTTGATTGGAAGTAGCCTCTTGGAGGCTTGTGTTAAAAACGAAACACAAAACAGAGAGCTTCAATTAGGCTTAGGAAGAAAGTGTAGAACTCGTTTCCTGATGCCTGCATTGGTACAGCTTACATAGTGACATCTACTAGCCAACCCTGCCAAGGAAATAGAGCATATTTAATTCAGCAAAGATGCTTTGAACATCTTTGCCATGTGCCCTGTTCTGTGCTAGGAACTTGGGTGTAGTGGTGAATGTAAGTCTGTTAGCAGAGTCCAGTCAAATTGGGGAAATACAGGAAACTGCGACAAAACACTCTTTTCAGGGCTTGTCTACAACTGGGGAGCTGGAGGAGCTCGTGGAAAAAAGAGGACAGGTGGGCTGGAGTTCCCGGGAGGCTTTGTGGAGTGGAGAGGGAGAAGAGGAACCCAACAAAGAAAAGCAACAGTCTACCTGGAACATCAGCAGTCCACCATCAAAAGCTGTTCTTGAAGAGCAGGTAAGAAAGGAGGAACCAAGGAAGACAGCAAAGCCCAAGTGAGCTGGTTTGTTCTTTCTTCCTTTTAACTTCCTCTGCCCCTTCTCTCAGAAGCCTCTCAGGTCGAGGCGGGGCAGGGGGTTGCACTGCAGTGTTCCCAGTCTGCCTGGGTTGGTACATTTCAAAGCGCTGCCTGGATGGAGAAGCTGTTCCTGGGAAGCAGTGTTGACCCTGCTCTTGCGGGCATGTGATGAATATTTCATAGCCCAGATGTAATCCCGTCCAAGCTTCCCTCTCCTTCCCCTGTCCAGCACCCCTCTCCTCACATCCCCCACCTCCACCCCAGCCCCAGTCCCCCATCGTTCCCAAGTCAGGAAAATCAGTCAAAACATTTATCAGGAATCGGTATGAACCAGCCAAGCGCTGTGAAGAGCTAATCTGTGCAGAGCTAATAAGAATGAACAAAGTCACCACAGACTCCGCCATGGGCATCGCTGATAAGGATTTGTCAGAAGAATTGCAGGTAAGATCTGAACAGCCTGGGGAAGTGGAATGCAAATGCCTCGCTTCCCATCAGCCCTACTGGTGCCCACTCTGGGCAGACTGGAGACTTCAGAACAGAATCAGAAATGCATCCAGGAGTGGGACCAGCAGGGGGGCCAGCTGGGACGCAGGATCGTGCAGAAATGTGCAACAAAATCAGCTGGGCCAGCAAGCAGCAGCTGATCGGGCGGGAGCTGGGTGGGGAGCAGAGGATGGGAAAGGATGAGAAAGCAGGCTGGGGAAGAATTCCCTTTCTCTACATTTTAGCAGAGGGGACACAGTATGTGGGCTATGATGTGGGAAGTGCTGAATTGGGTAGAGGAAATAATATTCCAGACAACCGGAAGCTGCTGAAACCTGGAAGAGGACTTGGGAGTTGCCCACCTGGAAACATGAAAGATGGTCTTAGAGCAGTAGAGCCGTGGTCAGAGTGAGGCTTTGCAGCCAGGCACACACAGGGTTGAATCCCAGTGCTATAGGTTTCTAGCTATTGAGACCTTGAGAAAGCTCCTTCACTTCCCCAAGCCTCAGTTTTCTCATCTGCAGTACTTTGCAGGCCTGCTTGTGAGGCTTACATCCACTAGCATTCATAGGGGGTGCATGACAGAGTGCCTGGCACACAGTAAGGCTAAACAAAGTTAGCTATTACTCTGTTGTGAATTTTATGAGCAGTTTTGCCTAAAGACAATCTGTAATCTAATGGTCTAACTCAGGTGCCAGCAAACTTTTTCTGTAAAAGGCCAGATAGTAAACAGCTTACGCTTTGCAGGTCACGTGGTCTCAGTCACAACTACTGAACTCTCCTGTAGTATCACCAAGGAGCCATAGATAGAATGAATACGGCTGCGTTCCAATAAAACTTATAAGAACGGGGGGTGGTCTGGATTTGGTCTTTGGGGCTGTAGTTGCCCACACCTAGTGTAATTGGTCTGCAAACTGTTTGAGCCCATGTATCAAATGGGAACTTCAAAGGGAGGTCAGAGGGCAAGCTGCCTTTGAGCCAACAGGCTTCCCACAGAGGGTGAAGGCATCTAGAGGAGTGAGCCCCCACAGTTTGCAGAGGCTGTGCTAAAGGTATGGGCTGGGGGTGCACATTCTAATAGATCTCCGAGAAGATTTCCCTATAAATGAGACCTTATTGCCGTGACTGCATTATATGTTTCCCCTCTATGCATCTTCACTGAAAAGTTTATTGTGGGCCTGATGCATTTTTACTGCATCTCCTAAAAGTAGACACATTTTCATCTTTTTCTTGAAATACATATCGTTAAATCTCTCTACCAATTCCTTCTGGCTTATTGGACTTGGGAGCAAGCTGTGAAGGATGATTTGTTTTCAGGCCACAAAGCCACCCCCAAGACAGGCCTTTGTCACAACCCTCCAGCCACAGGGGAGAGTAGAGACAGGGAGGGCGGGAGGCTTTGGTGTGGGGTGCAAATGAGGTTTTTGAATAACATTGCTTTCCTATTCCCTCACATGTTTTAAAATCTGATAGTTTTCTCAAGTACTGAACTTGCCACTCTCCCAGTGCAATAATATTTTCATGCATGTGAGTGTGGCTTTACAGCTCAGAAAATGCTTTCAATATACGTATATATATAAAACCTCTCTCCACCGCTACTCTTCGAAGAAGTGGGAAGATAGGGAAGATCATTCCTGTACCACAGAAGGGATAACTGAGATGCAGAAGGGCTGGCTTCTCTGGAAGTTCAGGATCGGATGAGCCAATGAGGAGCAGTGCAGCACACTCAGTAGCGCCCTTTCAAAGGGATCAGGTCCTAGCCTTTGCAGCCTGGGAAAGTGACCTTATTTGGGAAAAGGGACTTTGCTGATGTGATTGAGTTAAGGACCTTCAGATGAGGAGCATTATCTAGGTGAACCCTCAATGCCATCACATTCAGATGGGGAGAATCATCCAGGTAGAGCCTCGATGCCATCACATTCAGATGGGGAGAATCATCCAGGTAGAGCCTCAACGTCATCACATTCAGATGGGGAGAATCATCCAGGTAGAGCCTCAACGTCATCACATTCAGAGGGGAAATCATCAGGTAGAGCTCAACGTCATCACATTTCAGATGGGAGAATCATCCAGGTAGACGCCTCAACGTCCATCACATTTCAGATGGGGAGAATCATCCAGGTAGAGCTCATGTCATCACATTCAGATGGGGGAGAATCATCAGGAAGAGCCTCAACGCTCATCACATTCAAATGGGGAGAATCATCCAAGGTAGAGCCTCAAATGTCCATCACATTCAGAGTTCCTTAGAAAAGAGAGGCAGAGGGAGGTCATACAGACAGATGCACACACACACACACGAAGGTGAGTTGAGGACAGAGCAGAGAGAGATGTGAAGATGCTGGCCTTGAAGATTAGAATGAAGCTGCCACCAGCCAATGAATCACAGAAGCCCCCAGACGCTGCAGGGAGCAAGGCACAAGTTCTCCCCTACAGCCTCGGGAGGGCATGTGGCCCACGCTGATACCTGGGATTTCAGCCTAAGATTGGTTTCAAACTTCAGTCCTCCAGAGTGGTAGGAGAATACGTTTCTATTGTTGTAGGTCACCCAGTTGGTGGTCCTTTGTTACCATAGCCACAGAAGCTCACACAGGTAGTGGAGCAGGAGCTGGAAAGTGAGCCCATGTTTGTGGGGAAGCAAGCTCAGATCCCCACCCCTAAAACTCACCAAGCTACCAGCCTGGGGAAGGGCCTCTGCCTCTAAGGAGGATCAGGTTGGCGGGGATGTTGCTGGGTTCAGCCAACCATTTGGTATTGACTGAGTCCTCACTATGGTGTTTGAAGCAGTGGACTTAGGGGAGAATTAGAAGCTGGATCCTTGCCCTCAAGAGGCTCACAGGCTGGCTGTGACTCAGTTAGCAAGTGGAACAGCGCAGTGTGTGATGAAGTGCCTGCCTGCAAGATGTGCACCATAATTCCTGAGTTCGTCCGTCTTCTAGCACAGACTGCAGCGTGCTCTGGCTTCTCTGCAGGTGGCCCGGGGGAGGACCTAACTGCAGACATAATGTATTCCCCAAGCACCTCTGAGCCCCTGCCTTTTATGCATACTATTAGTGTGAAAGTACTCTATAACTCAGGCACTTAGCTCCTGTCCTGAGAATGAAAGTGGCCATGCCCAGGCAGGACCAGTGACTGAGTGCCAGGATATCCAGACTTCCTGGGCTGGGACTTTCCACTGGAGGAGAAGGGAGAATGACATTAGATGTGATCTCGAGAAGGATGGGGCAGGGGGTGCAAATACAGAGGAGAGTGAAAATAAATTAAAACAATTGATTTCTCATGTCTAATAGAGATTTTCTCTGTGTCTTTTTATTTTTTGAAACAACATTTGGCATATGTAATAAGACACTGTCTGAAGCCACTCCAAGGAATTGGAACCTAACTAAAAAAACGGGGTGAGGGGCTCAGATTCATTTGAATTTCTTCCCAGAGCTAGCGGCCTTCCCAGTTTCTCAGGGAGGGGCTTGGGCTCACACAGCTGGAGGCCACTGTGATGTCCATACTGATGACAGCCCAGTTAGGAGGGCCTCACCCTCTGGCTCACCTCTGGGAAACTGGGCAGAACTTGAGGTTGAACCCAAAATGTAAATATCCTAATTGGCATCTTATTAATACAAGCAGAAAAGCCCATTGTTAAGGAAGAGAAATCTCTCAATCCCCACCAATTAATCTTTGGTTACAGGCAGCTCTCGTGCTCACCATATCAATGGGGTCCTGGACTCCGGAGTGTGCTGGGGAACAGAAAACAGGGACAGCACCACCAACATGGCTGTAGAATCTCTGAGCTGGAGAATCTCATCCTCATGGAGTCCATGCTTTGGCCACCCTAGGGTCGGAGGGCCCCATGGTGAATGCAGGGGAGAAGGTTCAGGAAGAGGAAGGAGCACCTGCCACCGGACCGTCCTGTGGGCAACACAGGGAAGGCTGCTGTGGAGGAGAGGACATGGGGTAGAGGGCTGCGGTGGACATCTGCTGGGTTATTTTTGTAGGGTGGGATCTACAGCATCTGAGCTCCCCAGTGTGTATGGGGATTCCCCCATCATTTGAGTCTTGGTGGGAGGCAGAGCATGCTTTTCCTCTAAAGGAACAGGAAATTTCAGCTACTGTTTTCCAAGCATGGCTGGCATATGCCCCAGACTGGGCCAGTCTGACCTTCCACTCTAAGCTGACCCACTAAGGAGGCAAAGCAGCAGGGACCAGGGAGAGTTTTCTCTGATGCTGGTGGTTGGGGGAGCCTCATCCCTGTGATGGGTGCTGGCAGGGCTGGTGGCACCATCTGAAGGGGGCAGGTGTAGTGTGCACTCCTGGTCTCATAGGCTCTCTTCACTTCCACCTGTTTTCCAAGTCTGGATTTGCTGATTACCTTCCACATAAATGGGGACCACCAGACACTTTTTTTTTTCTTTTGAGACAGAGTTTCGCTCTTGTTGCCCAGGCTGGAGTGCAATGGCACGATCTTGCCTCGCTGCAACCTCTGCCTCCCAGGTTCAAGCAATTCTCCTGCCTCAGCCTCCTGAGTAGCTGGGATTACAGGCATGCTCCACCACGCCTGGCTACTTTTGTATTTTTATTAGAGACAGGGTTTTTCCATGTTGGTCAGGCTGGTCTCAAACTCCCAACCTCAGGTGATCCACCTGTCTCAGCCTCCCAAAGTGCTGGGATTACAGGCGTAAGCCACTGCGCCCAGCCCCCTTTTAAATAAACTCATTTTCTGCTTAGATCTGCCAGAGTTGGTTTCTATTGCGAACACACCTGACTTAAACAACATGTTTTACCAGACAGAACAGGAGGCAAAGGAAGGAAATTCATATTTCTGGAGAGCCTGGTGTGAGCTAGGCTCAGAAATTGTGCCATTTGATACTCACAAGACCTGTGAATGATTCCCGTCACTTTGCAGTTAAGGGAGCTTGGGGCTCAGAGTGCTGGCTGGTCTGTAAGTGGCAGGTGGCCACGCTCCGCGTCTGGAGCCTTGCACTGCACCACGCAGCTCCAGTTGCTCTGGCGAAGCGGAATAGGTTTTGCCTTGTGGAGCACCTCCTTCTCCAGATCATCTCCACTCATCTTTTAAGGCTTGACATACAATTTTTCTGGGAAGTTGTCCAAGATCCCGCACCCCCAGGGCTGAGCTTATGCCCCCACCTCTCTACTCTTATGGTGTGGAGATCTCTTCTGAGCAGAAGTCTTTCCCAGTGCCCATCCTGTTCTTCCATCATCCTGGTTGTCATCTTCTTTTCTGGAGACCCTAAGTTTATTAAGGCCAAGAATGAGGCTTTTGTCTCATGGGGCCTTATAACTGTAGCATCTGACACAATGCCTTGTGCTTCTTGGTGCTCAATAAATGCCTAGCAAATGAAATTAATAATGATTCAAGTCTTGGCACTACAGATGAAGTGGAATATTTGTTTGTCACTACAAAAGGGACCGTCTTATCCAAAAAAGAAGATCACCTTTGTGTGTGTGTGTGTGTGTGTGTGTGTGTGTGTGTGTTTGAGATGGAGTTTCATTCTGTCACCCAGGTAGGAGTGCAGTGGTGTGATCTCAGCTCACTGCAATCTCCGCCTCCCTGGTTCAAGTGATTCTCCTCCCTCAGCATCCCAAGTAGCTGGGATTACAGATATGTGCCATCATGTCTGGCTAAGTTTTTGTAGAGACGGGGTTTTGCTTGTTGCCCAGGCTGGTCTCAAGCTCCTGGGCTCAAGTGATCCACCTGCCTCAGCCTTCCAAAGTGCTGGGATAATAGGTGTCAGCCACCGTGCCTGGCTACCTTTGTTTTTTAATGATAAACCCAGAGGCAGTTTGTTGGTCAGGATTCTCCAGAGAAACAGAACCAATAAGATTATCTATCTGTCTATCTATCTGTCTATCTATCTATCTATCCATCTATCTATCTGTCTAACTATATCTCTGTCACTCTATCTAGCTAACTATGTCCCTATCTATGACAAGAATTATTATGGGAATCAAAACTATGAAGGGTGAGAAGTACCAGGATCTGCTGTCTGCAAGCTGGAAAACCAGGAAAGTCAGTGGTATAATTCCCCTGTGTCCAAAGGCTCAAGAAGCAGGAGCATTGTTGTTCAAGGGCAGGAGAGGGTGTCTGTCCATGCTCAAGCGGGAGAGCAAATTAGCCCTTTCTCTGCCTTTGTGTTCAATTCACACCATCAACCAATTGGATGACACCCACTCACATTGGTAAGGGCAATCTTCTTACTCAGTCTGCTGATTCAAATGCTAATATCTTTCAGAAATACCCTCACAGACACTGCAGAAATAGTGTTTTACCAGCTATCTGAGCATTCCTCAGCCCAGTCAAGTAGATACATAAAATTAACCATCACAGGCAGGAATGGAAGGGCATGTACAGACTGTTGTCATAATTAGGCTGAAAAAGTTCAAGGATGAAGTCAAGGCTTTGGAGCTGCCACGCTTCTTTTGGCCTTAGGGGTGGTCATTAGCTAAGAATTCTTGAGGGGTAAGGTAATGATGGCAGCTGGGCCTGCCCTGTCTCCACCCCTCCCAGTTAGCATTGCGGTGGGTTCTGACACTTGGCTTACATGATGGTAAATCTCCGTAATGCACCACACTGGAATCTTCTGAAAATGGTCCAGTTGCATGAACTTTTCTGGAAAACTAGTTTTAAGAAAAGATTCTAGGGAATTGCCACATAGATAGTGGCAATATCTATGGGTGAAGGGTGAAGGTCGGGAGCCTAAGGGTTGGTGAGGGTAGTTGGGGCACTTCCCACTTTCTCAGCCTCTTTCCCAACGTCAGCACTACACTGTCCCAGCAAAACACTGACTGCAAGAGGAATCTGGCCTGTAGGTGGTGCTGCCTCCACCACTTGACTACAGGAGGCCATGTTTGTATTCAGAACAACTTTGATCAGGTAAGTGCTCCAGAAACGTGACTCAAGAGACCATCCCAGACCACCTGTTCTGCATTGAGAGGTGGTCTTGGGAGGCAGTTCTTGTCTGAAAGAACTTCCCTCCATTTCATTACAGAATTCCACTCGCCATGGCCTGAGGTCCCCCACCTGCCTGAGCTCTGCTGACTGAGTGGGAGAAGACTGTCCTTGGATTGTTCTCATCACTAAATAATTTCCAGCCAGCTAAGCAGGAGACTCGGAACCACATGAAGTGTTGTCTGGAGAAATCTTGCCCAGATATAACATTGAGACAACATTTAAAACCTCATTTAAGTGAACACAAAGAGAGGGCTCCTGGGTAAAAGAGACTTAATTAATCTCGTTTCTGTGTAGATACTTTTAATTAAATGTAACTCCACATTCCTTCCAAGTAGATTGGAAGGGCTGGGCAGTCTTGCTAGTTGGTGGAGCTGAGTTGGGAGGGGCCAGCAGGTGGGCTGAGGCAGTTAGAGATGCTGGAAGTGCACAGCCAGCCCAGGGCTGGAAACCTGGGATGTGTCCTTGCCTCCCAACTCCCTCCATCCCCCAAGCCAAAATGTACCTCTAACCATAGGTTCTGGCTCCATAATCATCTCTTGAATGCCTCGTTTCTCTCCAACGCACAACCTTAGTTTGAGTTCAGGCCCTCAACATCTGTCTCCTGGATTATGACATTGATCTCTGACTTATTCTCCCACTCTCCAGTCTCAATCCCTTTCAGTTCATTCTAGTTCATCCAGCTAAATGACTTCTTAAAACCCTACTTTCATTCCCCTGATCAAGAATTCAAAATAGCTTTCAATTTTCTGTTTAAATGCAAGTTTTTCCCCTTGGCATGGCCAGAGTATGGTATCTCAGAAGACCAGTCAAGATTAGGAGCGGCTATGGGGCCTGGAGAAGAAGGTGAGATTGGGTGGATCCAATAAGAAGTCTCCCCAGGGGGAAACTAGACCAGAGTCAGTCAGGCTGCGGCTGCACAAGTTGCTTTGAAGAGTCTAGGCACAGAGGATGAATTTGGATTTCGGACAGTGGACACTGAGAAGACTAGAAGAGAGGCAGTTTCAATTGAAGGAGAAATCTAGAGGAATTCCATGAGCCGATGAGAAGTAAGCCACAGGGAATAGTTATAGTGTAATCTGCTGCCCTGGGCAGAGAAGAGGAAGTGGTTAAAGAAACCATGGATAGAATTACATGTGGCCATAGATTGAATTACACTATATATGTGACAAAGATTGGTTGCTGACCAATACCAGTGTTTCTCCTCTTAGTCCTGTCACACAGACTACATTCACTTCACTCTTCCCTTTCTGATAGATGGGGCCATTTAACTGAGTTTTGGCAAATATGGGTGAAAGGAATGCATGCCAAAATCCCCTAAGAGGTCTTCTATGTCATCTCTTTTTGCTCAATACCTGTCTGGATGGAGTGGATCTAGTGGAGGATCTAAATGATGACAAAGACATTAGATAGATGGATCTGCAGGCTCTGAATGACTCTGTGGAGAACAGCCTTTCTTCCCAGCCCCACCACCATATTGGATTGTGGCATGACTGAGAGAAAAACATGTACTGTGTCAAGTCACTAAGATTTTGGAATTGCCTGAGACAGAAGTTAGCCTGTCGTGACTAATATAATAGGCATCCTGTCATGGTGACACCTAGGAGAAAAAGAAGCAGGTAGACCTGGACCACGTTCAGCCCCTATAGTGAAGGCATGTGAAGGTTCCTCCAGGGTAAGTCCACTTCTAGTCCTACCAATATCTCTTGATCCTTCTTTCCTCTTCTTCTGTAACCCCAAGGAGATCCCAATCACTTAGAAGAAGAAACCTAGGCAGACCCTGCCTCAAGGGGAAGGGTTGGAATATTGTATTATTTATATTTCTGCTTCAACACTGATACAAAACTAGGGCTTAGAACAACAAGCATTTATATTTCTCATTCACAAATCTGTGTGTTGACTTAGGTTGAGAATTGTGTTCAAATCTGCTCCATGTGCTGCTGATTCTGGGGTCAGGAGCCTCATAGCAGGCTTCAGAAGCACACACCACCCAGCCAAGCCACACAAACACATTGGAGCTTCCGCTCATGGTGCATTCACTAACAGTGCATTAATCAAAGCAAGTGACAAGCCCAAAGTCAGTAGGGTGGAGGTGTTTCCTCTGCATACTAGGAGACATGGCAGGGTAAGAAGGAAGGGAGAACTGTGGAAAATCATATAATGTGCCACAGGTACCATCTCTAATAAGACAACTACCTGCCTAAAAAGCCAATACCCTGGGCCCCTGTAGGCCTATGTTTGTTTGAGTGGTGTCAGAGGCTTCATAGAGCTTCTAGGAGGATTGGCCAGGCTGTTTTGGATAATGAAAAGGGAGAACTGGGAATAAAAAATCTCATTTCTTGTCCAGCTGCTAAGTGGCCTTTGGCAAGTCACTTCTCTCTGGGCCTCAATTTAATTATCTGGGACATGAGAGAGATGGACAGGAAGATTTCCAATGTCCTTTTAAACTCACACCTCTGAAGACTCTAAGAAAGCCAGTCTTCATGATCCTAATCCAAGATCTTTGAGAGGCTGTTGTCTTCAAGCCAGTGGTGCATGCCCTGCCCCAGCAGAGAAGTCTGGGAGGAGGTGGTGTCTGCAGACACCACCCAGAGGGGAAGTGGGGAGGAGAGTGCTGAGAGAAGGCCCAAGTATATTTCTCTGTGCACTTCTAAAAGCCCTTAGATCAGGCTGCTCAGGGCCTGATAATTTTTCCATTAAGAGGAAATAATTTTCTGGGTCTGTTTTGGTTGTATTTATCTGTAGTTGACAGCATCAGCCGCCGCAGCTGTGACATGCTGCCTGTCTCCCAGACCAGCATGTACTTGTGGGGACGGAAAGGGGCAGAGGTCTCAGCATCTCCCGGCCTGGACGAAGGGGAAAGACAGCTACAACACGACCCTGGTATCCATCTCTTGTGACCCAGCTGTGACCTCGGGTACCTCCCACTCCATTTTCTTCCCTAAAAAAGAAATGTAAACAATAACCCAACCGTGAAACCCACCACTGTGCTATCTCCACCCCAGCCCCCACCTTCTGCCTATCGCTTCTTCTAAGCCAGCTTGACAATAACCATTCATCACGAAAAGAAAACAAAGTACGGAGAAACAAAAACCAATCTAAAGCTGCAAATTTACGTCAAACTTTGAAAAATGAACTGCGAGATGGTTGTGCAGTGAGCTCTTTCTGCTTTCCAGAACAGATGGGGCTGGGCACCTCCTGTCACAAACCCACATGGCCCTGAGTTCAACTTGGAGGTGACTACAGCCCACGGACCAGAATTGACTTTCAGAGGTGACACTGGGATGAAGAGGGGGATAGAGTCCTCTGGGAATTGTGGCAAAGGAGAGTCACCTCTTGTGTTGGGAGTACACCTCCCTTGGGTGAAGTTCTGAGTGGACCTTGGCCTGGGACAGGGTGACACTGGCTCCATCCCATCCTCTGGATTCTGCCTCCTTTGGAGCTGGGGTATAAGATCCTGGCAGGTCTAACTTCAGGCGAGGCTGGGGAAGGAGGAAATCACAGATATCTAGTCCTCATGGTTGTGTGTCTAGAGAACTTTACCGATCTCACAGTGTTTTCATAGCACGTTCTCAACACTATAAGCAAGCCTAGGATACAGGCAGAGCAGCTTACCCCATTGCACAGTAGAGGAAAGTGAGGTGCTAAGCTAGTCTGTAACTCACCCAAAGTCATGCAGCTTGTGAGTGACAAGGTTGGACTTGAACCTAGGTTCTCCTATCTCCAGAGCCAAGGATCTTCTCCCTTTTCAGGGCATTTGAAGCCAAATCACAGCATCATTAAATGCATTCATTTCCCAGAAGGGGCATCTCAAGACCAGAGAGGAGAACTGACTTCCACCGGGCTATATGGCCAAACGGGTAGTAGATAACAGTCAAGACCCAGGGTTTCCTGATCCGCAAGCCAGGAGGAAGTGCCATGCTGGCAAAGTCCTGGGGAAGAAAGACCAGGAATCCTACAGCTGGGTTTCCCTGGGAAGGGGCTGGGGTAGCAATTGGTGGGGGCCAGGTGCGTTGTTTTGCCCCTGGGCTTTGCTGGGGATGTGGTACCTGTTTGTGCCTTAGACTGGTCCTGATGCAGCCTTAGAGTGACTGACATCTGGGAGGGATGACAATTGGCCCCCGGCTAATAGTGTGTGGAGACGGGTTGTTTCTGCCTCATCGGACCCATTTTTTCCTTTCCTTCTCCTCCTTGTGGAATCTCATCCCTCTTTCTGCTCTACCTCTCCAAGCTGGTCACCTAGTGCCCTTGGCCTATCCCCAGATGCTCAGGACCCCTAACACCCTGGCCCATGTCTTATCTCCTAAGGAGATCCAGACACTGTGGGCGTCCCCGATCCCTTGCTGTTCACCAGCAGACTTCCCTCTATGGCGATCCATCTCCTTAGGGCCCGCACTCTGTAAGAAGATCCCGCTAATCTGCCAGGCTTAGGGAAGCCGCACTGCTCAGGTTCCAATCTGGGTTCCACTGCATATGAGCTCTGTATCTCTGAGCAAGTTAATTAACCTCTCTTAGCTTCAGTTTCCTTATCGGAGAAGTGAGGATAGTAATACTTACCTCATAGGGTTATTGGGAGCTTTAAATGAATTTATGTAAAGAACTTACCACAATGCCCAAAGCATAATAAACTTTCAATAAATGTTAGTTATTTTTAGTTTTTAAACCTATTCGTGCTCCTGTCTCAGTGGAGGCTAATGACTCACTCCAACATGAAAATAGGTGTGTTTTTACAGAGATCTAATTGAGGAAAAGCCTTAACAGAAAGGTATGGAGACTTTAGTCCCTGAGTCACACACTTAGGGAGGACCCCCTAGAGTGGTGGGGGTGTCCCTCTGACCTCATCAGAGCACATTCAGGCTCCAGGTATGGGTCATGAGTTGGACATTTGGATCTGTTAAGATTTCATGTGAACTGGAGCCAGGTGTGTTGGCTCACACTTATAATCCCAGCACTTTAGGAGGCTGAGATGGGTGGATCGCTTGAGGTCAGGAGTTTGAGAGCAGCCTGGCCAACATGGTGAAAACCCATTTCTACTAAAAAAAAAAAAAAAAAAATTGCCAGGCATGGTGGTGAGTGCCTGTAATCTCAGTTACTTGGGAGGCTGAGGCAGGAGAATCACTTGAACCTGGGAGGCAGAAGTTGCAGTGAGCTGAGATTGTGTCACTGCACTCCAGCCTGGGTGACAGAGCAAGACTCCGTCTCAAAAAAAAAAAGAAAAAAGAAAATCTTGTGTGAACTGGAACTCTCATCCCCCAGCTGAAGCACAGAGCAGGGGGTCTTGGAACCACAGACATGGGATGACGGGGACACAGGGGGGAAGTGGCATGGAGGAGAGCAGTAGGCCTGTGGCCCTGGTGCCATCTCACACGGGGGAGTGGGATGCTGGTGGGGTGTGGAATCAGATGACCAGGATTCAAGTCTTTCCCCCTCCATTTATTAGCTGTGTTCTCTTGCGGAAGTTATTTAATTTCTCTGACTTTCTGTTTCCTCATGGGGAAAATATTAAAATAAATGATGTAAATAAAAACACTTTGTAAATGATATACCAAGGTACTATTTTTTCTTTGGGTAGCTTGAGTCAAAAGAACTTTAGGTTTCGTAAATCTGAACTCTAATACTCAAGAACCCTGTGGCCCTATTGTTCTTGCCAGAGCTGTGGGTTGTAAGGAGCAAAGACCCCTAAAATGATGTTCCCGTGTGTGTGAGGGGAGGGGAGGGGCTGTCAAGGACGTGGAGTCTCGTTGGTGTGCAGGGCTGTGGCTCCTCGAGCCTTGTGGGAGACAAGAGAAGGCGGGCCAAGTTTCACAGTAGCCCCTGTGAACGGCTTCTCTGCCTCCCTTGGGCAGCCTGGGTTTTCGCTCTCAGCATTTTGGCCTTTTTTCTGTGCATCTGCTCTGTTCTCTCTCCATTCTATCAGCTTACATTGCTTACTTATCACTTCTACTCACCTAATAATTTCACTTTATTTGTGAAATTATTTCACTTTATTAACATTTCACTTTATAATTTCACTTCATTAACATTTCAATAAATGTTAGTTATTTTTAGTTTTTAAACCTATTCGCGCTCCTGTCTCAGTGGAGGCAGGAGCCTCCTTAGCCGTATCTTTGCACAAACTTTCTGTTTTACTATCCACTACCACTGATACGGTTTGGCTGTGTCCTGACTCAAATCTCACTTTGAATTGTAATAATCCCCACGTTTCAAGGTTGGGGCCAGCTGGAGACAATTGAATCATGGAGATTTCCCCCACACTGTTCTCACGATAGTAAGTCTCATGAGATCTGATGGTTTTATAAAAGGGAGTTCCCTTGCCCAAGCTCACGCTTGCCTGCCACCACGTAAGATGTGATTTGCTCCTCCTTGCCTTCCGCCACGATTGTGAGGCCTCCCCAGCCATGTGGAACTGTAAGTCAATTAAACCTCTTTCCTTTATAATTACCCAGTCTCGGGCATGTCTTTATTAACAATGTGAGAACAGACTAATACAACCACCAGTGGCAATTTTCCTCTAAATGTTTTTGTTCAAAACCCAGAAAGAACCTGATCTTCCTCCTCGGCCTCCAAGAGCATAGGTCACTAGCCTCTCTATGGATCAGTTACTCTTAGGTCTCATGCCCGCCCCTCATCAATCATCTGTGGCTGGAAAAGCAGAGTCATGTGCTACCCAGGGGGCTTGGAGTGGGGTGGATTCCCTTAGAATGAGTTTTAGATGGGTTAGTAAATGATCAGCAATCCTAGGACATGTAGGCAAGTCACAAGATCTCCACAACAAACTCTCCTGGTTCCTTGTCGGTAAAGCATGTTATCAGGTAGATGAAATGAATCAGTTAGTGAAAGTGCTTCCCTTGATCTGACCCCTCCTCTCCATCCCCTCGGCCACTCTCTTAATCCAGGCCTTCATCATCGCTCACCTGGGCTAATCCAATAGTCCTCTAACTGGTCTTTTGGCCTCCAATGGTACTTCTCCCCCATTGGATCACATTTGTTTTCCACTGAATTGCTGTAGTGATCTTTCTAGAATGCAGACATGAAGAGCTACAAGATCAAGAGTTGGTGAGGATGTGATGAAACAGGCATCTTCTGTTTTGCTGATGGGACGGTATATTCCTACAACGTTAGGGGATAGTAAGATGGCAATCTATTAAAATTCAAAACACCATAACCTTTGATTCAGCAGTCCTACTTTTTTTGGGGATGGTCTATCCTATGGAAATAAAAGCACCGGTATGTAAGACTACATGAGTTATGTGAGATATTGTAGCATTATTTTAGATGTTGACATAATTGTAAATAATCTTGATATTCAACAGTAAATGTTTAAATAAATGTTACTACAACTGTACACTGGGAAATTATACATATATTTTAAAATATTTCTGTGTCTGTTGACTAGGAGTATCACAACATGAGATAAGCAGATTGCTTAATAAAAGGTATGATGCCATTTTCTAAGAAACTAGTAGTTTAAAAATGGCCTATATGTCTACATGTTCGTATTTGCCTGAGGAATCACTGGGCACCTAGGGTGTTCTAGGACAGTGGTTCTCAAGCTTTCATAAGCGTCAGAATCACCTGAAGGACAGTAGCAGATTGCTGGGAACACCCCAGGTTTCCTGTTTAATAGATTTGGAGTGAGGCACAAGAACTTGCCTTTCTAACAAGCTCCAGGAGGATACTGATGCTGCTCTTCCAGGGAACGTACTTTGAGAACCACTGTCATAGAGGTTACTGGGGCAATTAGAAGTAGGGTGGGAGAAATTATGAAAGTTTTCTTTATAAAACTTACTATATTACTTCACTGGCTTTAGTACATATACATAACTGCTATCAATTTTGGAGAGGAATATAGTAAGAGAGAGGGAAAAAATTATATGAAAAAGGAAAGGAAATCCACTTAGCTCCTGCCACTCCCTTCCCCAATCTCCTTCAAAGGATAGTCTTGCACAAAGGATAAAGTCCAAACTCGTGGGTGCGGCATGAAGGTCTTTTGGGATTGGGGCCCTGCCTTTGACCTCTTCAGTCTCACATCATCTGTCTGTGCTTAGCCCATCTACTCCATAACCTATGGAGCCTCCTGCCATTTGGGGATGTGCCTGTTGTTCCACACCTCATTGCCTCGGCTCCTTTGTTTGCCTTTGTGAGCTTCAAAGACAGGGACTGACTACCTTGTCTTCGGATTCTCAGCACGAAGCACAGTTCTGTGCCTATATAGTAGGTGCTCAATAAATTTTGTTGAATGGGAGGATGAGTGAATGAACTGTAGGCGCCCAAAGGAAGCTGCTGAGTTTGAACCTCCTGTGCAGAGTTAGTCCTGCTCTACAGAGCACCCTCCGAGGGAGCGGACTGCCGCCTAGGTTCCCAGGTGCCTGTGTGTCAAGGAAATTCAAACAAACGCAAACAGCAGGGAAAGCGGGCAGGTGTGGGTCTAGCAGTCTGTGTTCCCGACCCACCTGCTTCTCCTTGAAACTCTTCAGCCCCTCCTCAATCTTCCCAAACCCACTCAGTCTAAGTGGGTAATGGCAAAGGGAGGAGGGAGGTTGCAGCGAGGTCCCAGCATGGGACTTTCAAAGGGGCTGCATCGTGATGCTAATTTGTCTTTGGAGTAAAAGCCTGTGAGTGGGAATGAATGCATGGGTGCCTAGAGATGTGGGTGTGTGGGCATGTGCACACTCACCTGTAATTAAGCACAAAGCCTCACATTTGTGTGGTGCTTTACAGTTTATAAAGCATTTCATATTCATCATTTCATTAAGTCCCAGGAAGCCCTGTGACTTATGCAGAGAATTGTCATTTTCATTTTTTAGATGAACAAAGTAAGGCTTGGAGAGTGGAAGTGACTTGCTTCAGATGACACTTGGAGGGAGCCCATCGAGATAAAGAACAAAGGTATCACCTGGTTCTGTTTCCAGGGCCTGCCCTTCCTCCTCACATCCTCAGCAGTGAATGAGATGAGGGCAAGGCAGGGCAGGGCCAGGCAGGACTCCCCAGATCCGTCCACGCAGGAGGTCCTCCTTAGTGGGACCCGATCACCCTTCCTATGGGTGGTGCTGCTCCAGTATCTTCATGCCCTATTCATCAGCTGGTCACTCATGAGATAATGTTGAATATCTGTCATATGGCTCATCACTGTGGGGGAAACGGAGATATTTGTAAGATGGAGAGTATCATAATATACAAGAATAAATAATGCTTTGGAGTTAGGCAGGCCTGGGTTCAGATGTTGTCTTTGCCTCCTTTCCTAGCTGTGGGCTTTTGGGCAAATTATTTAACCCATCTAAGCCTCAGTTACCCAACCTCTAAAATGGGATCAGTAATACCTACCTTGATTGCTGTGAGTATCCAATGAGGAAATGTATGTAACATACTCTGCATACTGTCTGGAACACAGTTAGCCCTCAATAAAAACAGCAATCATTGTTCCAGATGGTGCAGTCAGGGAGGGCCTCACAGAAGAGGGGCCTCTTTCACTGGGTTTCTTTGGGCCTAATGGATCCTCTGAGGTTCCAGGAGCTCATTCAGTGTTTAAATCTGTGCATGAGGAGGTCTGGGTTAAACCGTCCAGTCTGTCTTTGGGGATTAGTCCCTGGTGTGCTGTTCTCAGTCCCTCTAGGACTCTAAGTGAGGAGCTGGCAACAAGGAGAGCCTCTGCGAAGAGAGCCAGCTTCCTGTAAGCTCTGGGGCAGGGAGGAGGGTGGAGAGAGAGATCCAAGAGGAGAGGGCAGTGAGTGACCCAGGTAGATGCCCAGTGTAGGACCTGGGCCTGTGGCTGCCATCCAAGGAAAGAGTGCCTCAGCTTTAGCCCTGAGGTGCTGCCCCATTCAAGGCTGGAGGGCGGGACCCACCAGGAAGGCGCCCTCACCCCATCCACTCTTCATTCTTTCATACTCTGATACTTTCTTTTAGTGTCTGTGTTACTATCCTTTCCTTTTACTATCTCAGCCCCTGGGTCTTTAGAAAGAGGCAGTGGAGGCCGGGCGCGGTGGCTCAAGCCTGTAATCCCAGCACTCTGGGAGGCCGAGGTGGGTGGATCAGAGGTCAGGAGATCTAGACCATCCTGGCTAACATGGTGAGACCCCGTCTCTACTAAAAATACAAAAAAATTAGCCGGGTGTGGTGGCAGTCGCCTATAGTCCCAGCTACTCGGGAGGCTGAAGCAGGAAATGGCGTTAACCTGGGAGGAAGAGGTTACAGTGAGCTGAGATGGCGCCACAGCACTCCAGCCTGGGCAACAGAGCAAGACTCCACCTCAAAAGAAAAAAAAAAAAAAAAAAAAGGGAGGGGGAGCAGTGGAAAAAAGCCTGGCTTTTGAAGCCTGGTAGATATGGTTGGACACTGTTTTCCCTACTCACTAGCTGTGTGACCTTACAATAATTCCTTAACTTTTCTGGGCCTCATTTTCCCCTTCAGTGAAATGTGGATGATGATAATTCCAAAACCCACAAGCTGATTGCTAGGATTACATAAAATAATGCTGTGAGCTCAGCACATTGAAGGTACTCAATAAGTATGGATTTGCTCCCTTTCTGCTATTGAGCTTGACTCCTGTTTCTATCCCTTTTCACCAGATACCAGAATGGCTGCCCACCCACAGAAAGCTGTAGGATTGCACCTTTAAGAATATCTATTTTTCTTTCCTTTAAAAAATGGGATAGAGGCTGGGCGCGGTGGCTTACGCCTGTAATTCCAGTACTTTGGAAGGCCGAGGCTGGCGGATCACGAGGTCAGGAGATCGAGACCATCCTTCCTGACTAACACAGTGAAACCCCGCCTCTACTAAAAATACAAAAATTAGCTGGGCGTGGTGGCAGGCGCCTGTAGTCACAGCTACTGGGGAGGCTGAGGCAGGAGAATGGCGTGAACCCAGGAGGCGGAGCTTGCAGTGAACCCAGATCGCGCCACTGCACTCCAGCCTGGGTGACAAGGTGACACTCTGTCTCAAAAAAAAAAGAAAAAAAAAAGGATAGAAAATTAAATACAGCTAGACGCAGCACCTTCCCCAGGGAGAAAGTCGTCTGGTTGTGGTATCAGGGATGAAACCACCTGCAGGACCTCGGGAGAATGAGCGGTGGAAGATGGGAGCCAGAAGAGTAAGATCCTAAGGCAGCTACATCTACCCGTCCCTGAGCGGGCACCTCCCCCTGGCTGGCAGAGCACCATCCAGAGATCATTCTAGAACTTTCAGAATTATCTTAGACTCCTTTTTTCCTCTTCTCCTAGATTCAATTTGTTAGACTACAAATATGATTTGAGTGCCTACTATGTGCTAGACGTTATTCTATGTGCTTCACTTCAAACTCATCCCTCCTGCGATTTTGCCTTAGGGTGACCCTTTGTTTATTGAACGCCTGCAATGTGAGCCAGGACCCCTGATATCAGGCAGCTGATAATATTATCTCTGTTAGTCCTCACCAGAATCACAAAGGTGTGTTCCCTAGTATCTTCATTTTACACATGGCATCCTGGGGACCAGTGATACTGAAGATCCTGCCCAGCATCACACAGTGAGTGGGAACCGGAACTGAAGCCCAGGTAGCCTGGCTGAGAAGATTCAACTGTACTTCTCCATGCTGGCTTTGTCTCTTTCTAAGGCGACTGCAGGGGCGTCCTCACCCTTCCCCACCTAAGCCATCCTCTAGGCCACCATCAAAATGGCCTTTCTAAAATTCCAACAGCCTAGGTGGCCCTTCAAAGACCTTCTCAGGCTTCCTTCTCTTATCTCTCCAGCTCATCTTCTGACAATTGCCTTCCAAACACTTGCCTCTCCAAGCAGGCCATGTGTTTCCACACCTCTGTGCCCTGCACACAGTTTTTACTCCATTCTCTGAATGGGGAAATGAACTTGCACCTCCTCTGTGAAGCCTCCCCTGACCCTCCAGGCTGACCCCACAGTCCTATCCTGTGGTCCCACAGCATCAGCCTCAGACAGCCATTCCAGCACCTATCCTAGAGAGTATTAGAATTTATTTGTTTGCATTCCTGATTTCTCCTTAGGCTGTAAATTTCTTGAGGCAGAGAATGACTCTTATTTATCTTCGTATTCCTAATGTCTTGTACAGTCAGTATATGGCACATAAAATAATGTTCTAGAAGTGTTTGTTGAGCTGAGTTAAAGTTAGGGTTATTGGTGAAAGTCAGACCAAACTGCCAGAGACGACCCCCTACATGCTCCTCACCTGGGTTTGCTTTCTGAGAACCGTCCTTTGTGGGACCCCTGCCCACCCCTGCCCCCTCAAAACCTCTCTTGGGTCTCAAGGCTTCAGAATCTTTGTACTGAGAGTAAAGAGTCATACCATGCTCTTGGCACCACCATCACCTCACTCTGGGATCACAGACAGGTTTCTGGCTTCCTGAGGTCCCTGCTGCCCTGCCACTCCCCCTCTATCTGCACCAGTTTGAGCTGCTATGGCAAAATGCCACAGACTGGGCGGTTTATAAACAACAGATGTTTATTTCTTATAGTTCTGGAGACTGGGAAGTCCAAGATAAAGTTGCCGGCAGATTTGGTGTCTGGTGAGGGCTTGCTTCCTCATCCATAGAGAGCACCTTCTTGCTATGTCCTTGCATGGTGAAGTCAAGCTAGCTCTCTGGGTCCTGTTTAGAAAATCACTCATCCCATTCATGAGGGCCCCACTCTCATAACCTCATCACCTCCCAAAGTCTCCACCTCCTAATACTGCCACCTTGGGGTTTAGGATTCAGCATATGAATTTGAAGGTGGCACTAACATTCAGGCCCTAGTGCCACCACTTCTAGCATCTCACCACCATTAAAGGGAAAAGCTGGAGAAGGTAGACTAAGCTCCCAGGAATTTCTATAAGGCAGGAATTGACCAGATGGAATAAGTACCATTCACAGGTGGGATGTAAGTCAGGAGGAAGAAGATCATTCACAGAGCAGGGCTTTGTGCCTCTAGGAGAGCTGTAGGTCTCTCTCTGGGACTCTGAGATGGGGAGAAGAGCCTTTGCCTCAACTAGTCCTCCCAGATTGAATGAGGCAGGGGAGCTGGCATTGATCGAGCATTTCTCCTGGGCTTTATAAACATTGTTACAGTGAATAGGGGGGGAAACATGATCATCCACACCTTCTCAGAGAAGAAACTGAGGTCCCAAGTGGTTGTGTACAGACACCTTGCATCTGTGTCCACGGTCAACAGAGAGCAAAACTAGTAAAGGCAAGATTTGAATCCCTCCCTCGCCAGCACTTAACTACTGAGAAAAGGTCTAGGGCAGAAAAAGCTCTTGGATATCCAAATGATTTGACTTTTTAACATGCTGGCTGCAAGGGTCCCTGCAGCTAGCCTAAACCCAGTGCAGGAAAACAGTTCCCTGATAGTCTTACCCAGGCTTCGCTGAACTCTGCTTGATAAGCACACTCTTTTCCAGCTGACTGCCCATTGAGTGCTGTCTGATTTTTGCCAGAAAACAAAGACAACCCCCTCCCAGAGCAATTTCTTGTTCTGCTCTTCCTTCCCTAGAGCCCATTTCCAATGACTACTGATGAAGCTTCTCTCATTGACCAAACTTTAGTCTGGTTCCTCTGAGCCTTCTTTTCTACTAGTCTTCAGCCTTGGTCTTCCTTGTCTGTCTCTGCAGAGTCTAATATTAGTAAAATTCCCAGAAAGCTAATTTAGGAGGAATCCTTCCACTCTTGATATCTGAGCACCCTGGTCTGCCTTCAGCAAGAATCCCATTAAGTTGACTTAGCAAGAATTCTCCTCTCCCTGGTCCACTGACCCCCCACATTCTGCTCGCTGGCTATCAATCCCCATCTGTCCTTGCTGTATTCACAATCAAGCCCTATCTTTCTCCCCTATTTCAATAGTCTTGCTGCCTATGGTGACAGTCCTGCAGAAAGTCTTCCTTACCATTTTAGCAAGTGTCAGGATAATCTTTTCTTTAACACTGCCCCCACATCCTGAGCATGGGCAGCAGCAGAGACAAGCAAAAACAAGTGAGTCACTCTTACGTCTTCCCACTCCCACCTGTCTTTGGGCCTGACTGGTACCAGTGAGTGGGATTTGCTACAGGAAACAGGGTAGAGACCTGGAGCCTCAGGACCCCAGAATGAGCTGGGCAGGGCAAGAATTAGCTGCCCTCAAAAGAACAGGCCACTTTGGGGTGGGGTCTGCCTGGCAGCTGGAGCTGCTGGTCTGAGTAGTTGGTCTGGATTTTACCATGCATTCTGGTACACAAGAAATGTCATGCTACTTGATTAAATTAAATGAAATGTGGTGTTGAGGTTCCATCCCACCAAGGTGTCAGGGATGCTTTCCCACCCGCCCCCTTCCCTTGGGCCAGGTTGTGCACAGAGCCAGCACTGGAGAAGTCCTTTGATCCTGGGTCCTCACTGGTCCTCAATGACATAATCATTTCCCATCCTGCGTGAACCCGGACAGTGGATGGTTTGTTGCTTTTGCATCAGACTTGGAGATGGGAAAGAATCTGCTGAGGCTCCTCAGGTAGAGCCATGAGCGACTCCCTCTGAAGCCCTCCACTTCCCAAACCCGCATCCCCATCTAACTTTGGAAAGTCCCCATTCCTCTGCTTCTCTGGGAAGGCCTGGTACAATCCATCCGAGAAGCCAAAGGTGGAAGCTGTCTTTCCATCACTTACAGTTCAGTAAGTGACCTGCTGCCTTCTTGAAGAGGGAGAGAAAATTTAGGAATAAGACACACAGGAACATCTCCATAAGCCATCCTACCTGTGCCTCTCCTCTCTGGGATGAAGAGAATGTGTGTTTAGGTTGCCAGGTCTTGAGGAACAGCAGGGGCAGGGCTGGGAGTGGGGTTGAGAGTTTTAATAAAAGGAGAAACACTCACTATATTCTTCCCTCCCAGTCTTCTAAACCACCTACCTCAAAGGCCTTCCGGAAGGGGAAACAGGCTTGGAACATCTTCCCTTGGGAGCTGAGCCCAGGTTTAAAGAGGCGGTGTATTTGTTTATCGAATTTGAAATGGGGAAAGGGTGCACTGGGAAGGGTGAGAAATATTAAAATGCCTGCCAGGGCTGAGCAAAGGTTTCTATCCTTCTGCCTGTCTGGGGACCTGGGTGTGGACTGGGGGCACCGTGTGTGTGTGTGTGTGTGTATGTGTGTACTTTTCTCTCTGGCTGTACTGGGTGGCAAGGCACCAAAGGGAGAAACTGTGTGCCCACCCACCTTGAACGTACTATGCTAATGAATGAAGCATTACAATGTCATTCCCCAAGGGCCCCAAGCCCAGATCACATCTCCATTAATGTACCCCTGGAGTTCATTGTGATTGGCATCGCTACAATAAACAGTAAATGAGTGAATAATAATTGGCCATCTATTTGAAAGTGTTTCTGAGGTTGCCATGGTAATCACACCTTTTATTAAGCTTTATTAAGCCGTAGCCTGGGGAGTGAGGCAGCAGGAGCCTGGACTCCCTGGGCCCACTGCAGGGGATCTGACCTGCTTGGTGACCTTTCCTGGGAGGCTCTGGGGTACAGGGGTGGGTCCCAGACACCGCCTTTTTGTTTTCTTATTTAATTTTTTTTAACTATTCACCTTCTCTGGAACATTTGAGACGATCTCTTTAATCCCCAACTAAATAGAAAAGAAAAGGTTTCCCTCCTGTTTTTTCCCCTCCTCAAATACGTACGGATGGGAATGGAGGGAGGGCAATGTTATTTTAGTTTTGCCCTAAGAATTTCCTCTCTGAACAATGTTAAGAATTAAAATTAGAAAAATTCTGGAGAATAAAATTTATTTTATTTTAAGATGATGACGAAAATCCTTCAGATAAGGTGCTATTATCCTGTCTTTATTATTCCTCTCTCTTCCCACCCTCCACCAGTGAATTCTAAATCCCTCTATGCAAGGAAAAGACTTTAATGTGAAACTACCTAGAATATCAGATCATTGTAATTCCTGTCCACCAGGAACAAGCAGTGCAGTATTATTCTCACATGCAAGAGTAAAGTACATTTCTGAATCCAGGGGCAATACCATTCTCTCTCTCTCTCTCTCTCTCTCTCTCTCTCTCTCTCTCTCTCTCTCACACACACACACACACACACACACACACACACACGAGATTCAGGAACTTCTTGTTCTGCTTGTGGGTCTGCTCTTGCTGAGTTCTGATTTCGATGTCAGTGGGTAGGCATCTAAACTTTGGAAGTGATGGACCATGGATTGTGGCAGGAGCATCTATTCATCCCTGTGGATGTTAAAACAACTAGCTTATTGTTACACCTGCTCAGAATTGTCCAAATCTGCAGCAGGAGAAAAGTCATGCTTGGAAATGGTCACAGTCAAATCAGGAAAACAGTGAATTAAAGTATTATTTTCATCTGGTCTATACAACAAACCCCCATGGCACATGTTTACATATGTAACAAACCTGCACATCCTGCACATGTACCCTTGAACTTAAAATAAAATTTAAAAGAAATACATGATGAAAAGAAGTTGTACTAAAAGACATTTCCATTTAAAAAAAGTATTTTTTTTACTCTAAAAGGTATATGTTATATTGTCTGTAGTTCATTTTAAAATACCTAGTACAGTACAGACTATAAGTAGACTTGCCAAATTTAGCAAAACAAAACAAAACAAAAAACAGAACACAGTTAAATGTGAGTTTCAGGTAAATACCAAATAATTTCTTAGTATGTCCCAAATATTAGATATATTTTATCTGGCAACCCTAACTGTGAGATATTCTTTTGATCCAAATTCTAGGGAGTGATTAGTTAACATGTGAAGAATTCTAATCAGGAAAACCCCTTTAGGGGGGGTTTGTTTAAATTTTTTTTTTTTTTTTTTTTTTTTTTTTGAGAAGGAGTCTCACTCTGTCACCCAGGCTGGAGTGCAGTGGCCAGATCTCAGCTCACTGCAAACTCCGCCTCCCGGGTTTACGCCATTCTCCTGCCTCAGCCTCCCGAGTAGCTGGGACTACAGGCGCCCGCCACCTCGCCGGCTAGTTTTTTGTATTTTTTTTTTTAGTAGAGACGGGGTTTCACCGTGTTAGCCAGGATGGTCTCGATCTCCTGACCTCGTGATCTGCCCGCCCTCGGCCTCACCCAAAAATGCTGGGATCTTGAGCCACCGCGCCCGGCCTAGTTAACATTTGTAAGACTCGAAGCAGAAGATACATTCCCTGGGCAGCTCCTGCAAGACCTCCAGCTATTTTTATATCCTATCAATACCAGAGCTTTGCTAATTAGCATAATGAATGTTAGAAATAATTTTCTTGGGTGAAACAAGTAGTTTGAGATGTGTATATTGGCCAGAAGTATCAGATACAAGAGCTCTCCCTGCCCTTGCATGGGAAAAGTATATAAATTTAGCAAGTCCAGTGGCAACAGATGCTCTTTGCGATGGTGCCCTAAGATTTTAAACCAGTCCTATTTATAGCCACTAATCAGAGAATTTTAAAGCCTGACTCCTAACCCACCACTAGAATATTGCTACATCTTCATGCAATGTGCTATCACATAGTCTAAAAAGGTCAGAAGGCTAGAATTTCATTGAGTGTTCTGGATAGGCTATGTGTTTGGGGCCAGCTTACTAATATTTGTATGCATGGGAGCGTACAGCCTGAAACTCGTTCTTATTGTAACATACCAACTGGGAATGAGAGCATCGCGTTTAACTGTCTACAGAAAGAACCCAACTGGTGCAGGTCGGTACAGAACAGAAGAGAATCTTATAGTAACTAAGGCAGAGTTTTGGTTCTCAGAAGTGTGTGAATAAAAAGAAATGAAAGATTTAGAAAAAGTGGAAAGTACTGAAAGGAGTAGCTCAGCAAATAAAACAGATTCCTGGGGCAAGAATTACATCCAAATAATCTTTGAAACATTTGTCAACATAATCATTGTTAAGTGTAGAATTCAATGGCATGAACTATATTCACAATACTGTGCAACCATCTGTGCTATCCATTTCCAGACCTGAAACTTTGTACCCATGAATAACTCCTCATCCTTCCTTCCCCCACCCTCTGTCAACCACTGCTACGAATTTGCATATTCTAGATACCTCATATAAGTAGACACATCCTGTATTTGTCCTTTTGTGTTGGGCTTATTTCACGAAGCATCATGTTTTCAAGGTGCATCCATGTTGTAGCCTGTGTCAGAATTTCCTTCCTTTTTAGGGATGAATTATATTCCATTGTATATACATACTGAATGTCAGGGAATCTTCTGACAGTGGGTTTGGGATTCATAGACATGCCTGAGTTCTGTGTGTCCTTGGGCAAGGTGCTGTGTGACCTTGGGCAAGTCACTTAGTTTCTCTGAGTTTTATTTTCCTTAAGTGCACACATCTTTCTTTTTATTTAGACTTTTATTGTGAAAATGAAATAAAGTAATGTATGTGAAGAGCCTTATAAATAGCAGATGATCACGTGGGTAACATTGTGCTTCTTGTCCTCCTTGGCACTAGCATACATCAAAAAACAAAATCTTCTTTCCATTTTGCTCTAACACTGGTGATTTCCTCTGTTCTAGAGGTTTTACCTATTTGTCAAACACCATTGAATGCAAATACCTTGAGGCTCAGTATCTTGTAGCTCAATTTATTACAAAACTTTGAAATATTTAAGAGTAAATTCAATTAGTAAAAGTGTAATTACTGCCTGAATAAACTATACTTTAAATTTTAATATGCCAAAGTGGATCATTTTATGAGCAGAACAAGCTCTATGTTATACATTTTTAATGCTCCTAAACTAACAAAATGACATACAGTGTATAAAAGATACTAAAAAATATATTGTGTTCATTTTCACATTCCACCCAAATCTCCACCCTGCCCTTAGTCAAAGCAAAATAACCCATTTTATTTGATCCATTCAACTATTTCATTTTGCATGTTTAAGCACTCCCATATTTTTAACTAGTCCATATTCTCTAACTAGAAGAAGGAAGCTACAAGGGGTTAGACCCCTGGAGTTCAAAGGGGAATGGAGAAGAAGGCCAATGTAAAGAAACTGCATGTGGACCCCAGGTCACTAGCTAGCGGCAGCACAATGGAATCAACATCTTGTATAGACTGGGCTGTGCGGGGCCTGTCTCAGTGCTGGTCCTAGATTTAGGATTGTTGTAAACTGTTGCCTCCATCACAGCTCTCAGGTGCAGGTCTAGGCTCTGTGGGGTGGAGCAGGGTGGAGTGGGAAGATGAAGGTGTGGCAGGGTTGGGTGTGAGCTTCAAAGACACCAGGAGACCACTGTGGCCTCTGCTTCCCAGCCAAAATGCAGGCCTCGGGCACTTTCCGACAGCCTTGAACTGGTGCCAGAAGGAGGGGGAAAGAAAAAAGCAGGAAAGAAAAGGTGAAGTGCATGTTCACAAAGCAGCCTCTCCCTAGTCCATCCACACTGTCTAATTTTCAGCTGGGCTTCCAGCTCACGGGAGACATGACGCCTTATGTTGGCCAAGTTCTCTCACCCGCGGCTTCCCAGACACTTGGAGGTCCAGCAATTACCCAGTAATTACCCCATTTATTGCCTCATTACGGGTGACCACCTTTTGGCAGGCTTTTCCCTGGGAAGGTCTCTTCTCCAGCACAGGCTTCTTAACACCAGGAAGGGAGCAGGCAGGCCCGCTGGGCCCTGCCGCTGTGGCAGCGGCGCCAAATTGCACTTTCCTGCTGCACCCTCACCCCACCCCAGCTTGCCCTTGCTTGCTCTTGGCCCTGTACCAAGCCCTGAATCTCTGCTTTTACTAATGCCTAATTGGGCTGGGTGGGTCACACTAGAGCTGCGCCCTGCCGTTTAACAGACCCCCATCTCATTTCTCCTGTCTCCATCACAATGGCCAAGGCGCCACCAAGAGTCTCCTTAACATTTGATTCCCTTCCTGGAGCCTGATCCCCACACCTCTTACATGTATGGTTGCTTCAGGTACTTGGTTCAAAGGGCCCGCCTAGTGTCCTTTGGATTCCGGACACCTTGATGCCTGCTGGTTCTAACAGTCTCACATCCTCACCCTGTGCTCCAGAAGACCAATTTTTCACCCATCTCACACTCTGGTGAGCAGTTTAGGAATTTGCTGTCTAGGGGGGCGGGTGGTTGGGGTAAGCGGGGGCAGAATATGCCAATGTCCGTGTCTTCCAAGCAAGTTATAGGTAAAATTGAGTTGGTCAGAGAAGAATGGAGCTGCAGAAAAGAACTTGGGATTTTACAGAATATAAATGAGCAAATCGCTTTTTCGGGTGAGATGGAAATTGGCATGAATTTATGGCCAATAGCTCTGGGAGGGACCTTGGGAATCACCTTGTGTATCTCCTCATTTTACAAAGGAAAGCTCAAGGCCTGGAGCAATGTGTGCCCCCTCCCATCTAGTCCAGAGCGATGCCCTCTGGGGGTGGGCACCATTTATGTGTATTTCAGTCCAAAGTCTTTGTTTGCTTGTTCCTGTCTTTCATACCCTAACAAGCCTCTCCCATTCTCCTCCGGAGCTCTCAGGAGAAGAGCTCATCTTGTCTGTCTCACTGTGGTCTGTGAAGGAACTGAGCTCTCCTCTGGGCACTAGCCTAGGACCTCACATGTGGCTAGAATACAGTTTTTTTGAGGATGCCCCTATAATTCCCCTACATTCAGCTTTTTTCTCACTGTTAAGCAGGGACTACCGAAGGCCTCCCTGGCCTGGCAGGACATCCCAAAGGGCACCCTGCCGCTGACCTCCCTGAGAATGCTATGCTTTTCCACGCATCCAGAAAGACCAGGCTTGCCTATTAAAGATACTCCTGGCTGGGCACGGTGGCTCAAGCCTGTAATCTCAGCACTTTGGGAGGTTGAGACGGGCGGATCACGAGGTCAGGAGATCGAGACCATCCTGGCTAACACGGTGAAACCCCGTCTCTACTAAAAAATACAAAAAACTAGCCGGGCAAGGTGGCAGGCGCCTGTAGTCCCAGCTACTCGGGAGGCTGAGGCAGGAGAATGGCGTGAACCCGGGAGGCGGAGCTTGCAGTGAGCTGAGATCCGGCCACTGCACTCCAGCCTGGGC
>NW_016807677.1:3798262-3812584 GCF_001698545.2 Rhinopithecus bieti
AAAAAAAAAAAAAAAAAAAAAAAAAAAGATACTCCTTACACTTATCCCTGAGTAAATGTGTGCCACGCCTGCTCCTAACAGCAACGTCAAGGCCTGCAGGGGCCCAGGGCAGAGGTACAGGTTCCTGTTTACACATGCTCTGCACTCAAGAGGTAGGGTGGGCCCCGGTGCCTGCTCTCATTGTCTGCAGCTTCATCTCTATAGAAGCCCTTGTTGCTAAGTTACCACAACCCCTTCCACACAGCTGTTAGAGCTGAGGAAGGGGATGCACAGATGGCATCATGGTCCTGTACAAGCAGTATTCAAGGCCTCAGGCCAAAAGCTTTTGTTTAGGAGGAGAATTTTATCTCACTCATTCATCCATCCATCCATCCATCCATCCATCCAACAAATAATTATTGAAAACTTCCTACGTGCCAGACTCCTACCTGTGGGACTCTATGCCAGGAAATAAGGAATCAGGAGTGAGCCCATCTCTCCAGTCTTACCTGGCAGCCTGCTCTAGTCCTTGTTAACAAAGCTTTAGCTATCCAGCGCCCTAAAGTAATAACAACAGGGGCACCAGGCAGAGATCATTGCATGCCAGGCACCATCCTGAGAGCTTCACACATACCTATTCACTTGATCTTTACAGTCACCGGTGAGGTAGTGGTTCCACTAGAAACCCCTTTTACCGAGAAAACTGAGGTTCAAAGATAGTACCAACACCTTACCAGCCAACAACTAGTAAATGGCAAAGCCAGGATTAAACCCAGTGAGTCTGGTTCCCAAATATGTCCTTTTAACCAGAAACTTTATTGTTGAAATTTGTCTTTATTGGTAGCAATGGAAGTGCAATAGAAGATTTTAAGCAGGGGGTTAATATGAGCAGAAGGTTTTTCAAAAATCAGACTGACTGTTGTCTGGAAGGTGAATTGGATCATGCAGCTTCAGGCAGGAGTGGCTGAAGCTGGGCCTGTGAGGAGGTCTTTGCAGGAGTCCTGGTGAGGAACGGTAGGGAATCAAAGCACAGTGGAGGCAGTGGGGTAGGGAAGACTTGGGTCAATTAAAAAAAACCATCGCAATGTCTGTGGGCTTGATTTAAATTTCTTATCTTTCAATGTCTGCTTTCAACTATGCTCTGCCTTTTGGAACTTAGGCGAAATATTTAATTTACTTGAAAAACAGTCAAATTTAAACTTCCAACCCGGAATCAGATTCAAACTTCATCAGTTTTTCTCAATCCTAACCGGGCTTTGGCTTTGAGGGGAAATAATGTACAGTCTTGTCTATCATAATCCTTCCTCTTCAGTACCATTTTTGGAGTGAAGATGGGAGGCTTGGTCTGGGTAGGGGCTAAGAAATTCCTCTCCCTCCATCTTCTCTTTCCCGTCTGATGGTAAGGCTTGGAGAAGAGATAGAACCACTGTTAGAATGATGATGCCTCTCTGAGTATGGCACTTTACCCACAGAAAGCATTGAATAAATATGTGTAGAATGATTGAATGAATGCATGAATTTAAAAAAATGAACTTACGACCTTATCTCTAATGTGGTAATGTCTGGTCTGGAATGAAAGCTCATGAAAGGTGGGAAATTGTGTGTCCGCGTGTGTGTGTGTGTCTAGATAGATAGATAGATTTACTGTTTTTGTGTATGTGCTTTGCCCCAGTCAGTATCTAATGCAGTAGTTGTTTCAGGATGATTTTGATAGTGATGATTCTGGCATTTAGTGCTCCATGGTCCAACCCACCACTCCAATTTTTAGTTTCCCTGCACAATTTTTTCTGCCCTGGTAAATCTCATTGCTTTCTAGCATGCTTAGTATCTTTTTCTTGATGTTGCCTGTATAGAGCACTACAGTGAGGCATCTTCCAAGAATCTGTAGATAAGAGAACTAGTATTGTCTGTTAAGAATTAAACTTTAAGATCTGTACAGAGCAGAGATATGCAAAGTCACCTTCAGAAGACAGAATGGTTCCCTTAGCGGCACAATTTGGCAGTAACCTGATTGAATGTATTAACACACCTACAGGAAGCATGTGTTAATCAGAAGTGACTCTGCTCAGCCAGAACACAGAAAGAAAAGAGTCACAGAGGCGGTGGCCATATGAAGTAGAGGTTGTTTGGGCCAACGGACCCGCGATGTTATGGCCAGCCCTGTTATGGTGATGGAAGTGGGCATCATGGCATGGATTTCAGGTAGTTCAGCCTCACTGGCCACACTATCCTTGTTGGGAAGACGGACACATCAGTTCATCTTAGTGTGATGCCAGCACATATTACACTCATTTGTTTGGTTTCCATTGCTCAGATAATGCTTCATGCGTGTACCACAGAGTAATACTCAATAAAATATTTGCTATTGTTTTTATTGTTTTGATTATGAGTTGGGAAGAGATGTACTAGTGAAATAAATAGAACTACTCTGTCCAGGAACAACACAGTCCGTGATGAAAAGAAACAAACTGGCATTCCACATTTACATACGCTAAATGTTAGCATCAGAGAGCCTCTGTAATATGATTCTTTTCTGGGTGAGCTGAGAAAATCAGGTGTTCTGGCCTGCAAAATTGACAATTAAACCCTGGATGGGGTGAATTCTCCAACGGAATGGATGATATTCTCTGAGCAGCCTCCTGGAGACAGCCAGTTTGGAGTGAAACCAGTCTACACTCTACCCTGGCCTGCCCCACCTTCTTTCTCCTATCTAAAGCCTACCTTTTTTAGGAGGCTCAGCTTAGCCAATGTCACTGGTGAGGCCAACAGTGTGTGCTCCCTCATCTAAGTTCCTTAGCACCTGCCCTTGCTGCCCCATGGAGCATAGCACACACTATGGGCTCTGAAGTTGGACTAGCTGTGTAACTTTGGGCCAGATACTTCATCTCTCTGTGTTTCAGTTTCCTTCTCTGTAAAACTGATGTAATAATAGTGCTGACCTCACAGGGGTGTTGCAAAGCTTCACGAAAAAAAAAAATGCATGTAAAGCGCCTTGGCACCATGTCTATCACATAGTATATAAAGCCCTTTGGCACCATGTCTATCACATAGTAAGAGCTCAATGAAAGTTAGTCATTGCTGTTAATTGCTGCTTATTTTTCTGAGCACGTGTCCTGTTTCTGCAACTCAGTGTGAGTTTCTTGCAGTAGAGATGATGTCCTGTGAGCTTCAGGCTCCGTCTGTAAAATGGGAATAATAAAATGCATCATGCGATGGGTTCATTGGGATAATAATTAGAGACTAAGCATAAAGAGCGGTTGGTACTACATATAATAGGTGTTTCAAGAATCTTTTTTGATGTTTTATTATTATTATATCTATTAGTAGGCCCTCTGCTTGACAACAGGCTCTTGACATGTTGGCATCAGACGTATATGTGATTGAGTGGGTGATGACAAGGTCCTGTGGAACAGGAACAGAGATAAGTAAGCCACCCTTACTTAGGCGTTAGAGCTAATTCCCATACGTAATGAACTGATTCCAGGAACTTTGGAATTGGCTATGTGAAATGTGGGCACGCTTGTCCAGTGACATGGTCAAGGATTGGTATATCTCAGCTCTTTGCACAGGCTGCTCTCCCATCTGAGCTGCCTCGGCTACTCATTCTTTCAGGCCTAATCAAATGTTATTGTCTTGTACTTTCTGAATTTTCTGTCTCATCGCACATTCCCTTACCTGTCACTCTTCCTTCCTTTCGCTTTTCATGTATGTTCACATGGCATGACCATACTTATATCAGTCATTCATTCATATATGGTATAATCAGTCATTCATCATAGATATATATCACATAACGCACTATAATCCACACAGGCTACCACATACATACACATATATAAGTCATGTGACACATAAGAAGTTTCAGGTGAACACCTGACTGCATATATGACAGTGTCCTATAATATTGTAATCTCATATTTATTACTGTACTTGTCTATGTTTAGATAGCACAACATACAGCTATATTGATAGCTGCTGACAGTATTTGAGTACTGTAACATGCTATACAGGTTTGTTTCCTAGGAGCAAGGGCTACACCATGCAGCTTGGTGTGGTAGTAGCTGTGCCATCTAGATTTGTGTAAGTATACTCTAGGATGTTCAGCAGGACAATTAAATTGTCCAATGACACATTTCTCAGAACGTATCCCATTGTTAAGTGACCACGTGACTGACTATATATGGCATATCTATATCTATATGTAATACTGTCCCTAGTGGGCAGAGACTATGTGTTATTCATAATTTGGTCTTCAGCACCCAGCAGCTGCTCAATTGATGTTACACATGAAGATAAAATGGCTAAAATGGTTGGTGGTGCATGTGCCTTGAGTTCATTCTCTAGTGCTGGGATTGGGGTTGTTCTAATCCATCTATACTCCAGCTCCGAGTCCCTGCTGTGACTGGTGGATCACCTGGGGATCAGTGTGTGACTCTGAAGCAGAGAGAGATAACAATGCCACCCCTTCCTATGGAGCCAGATGCAGAGCAGACACAGGGTAGCAGGTCCTGCGGTGTGTGTGTGTGATGGGGAATGTCCACTCAGCTGGAGGACAGCAGGAGCAGGGGTGGAATGACTTGTGGTCCCTGGTGGTCTGTGCCCCGTTGTCACCGCAGACTGCCTCTGGGAGATGAAGCTTCGTGACCTTTTTTGGTCCAGAAACACTGGAGAAGAAGAGCTTTGTTTTTCTTTGGTCCTGGCTGGGAGGGGGGCGAACAAGACTGTGATTTCCTAGCTGCTCTGCATCACTGACATTGTGAGTGATCAGGGCGAGGTGGTGGTGTTAGGACTACAGGGAGAACCGTGCATTCAAGAATCTTAAGGAGGGGATTATTACCGATAAATAAACACAGACACTGCTCTAAAGCAGAATTTGTGTTTTCTCTCAAGGGCCCTAGGAAATCAGCAAGCAACCCACGTAGTTGAGAACAGCCAGGCAACCCCTCCTGACCTCAGATTACTGCTAATGATAAGAGCTGGAAGCCCAGCTCCACGCACGTGCGGGAGGGTGCTCGACCCCCTGAGGTTAGGGGTGTGCTTCATCTTTTGGGATTTTTCCACAATAGATTTATTTTTAGCCAGAAAAGATTTAAAATCCCACAACTCAGTGCCACTTCCTTGCTTAAACCCAGTTGCTTTTCAGAAGAGAGCTGAAGGAGGAGGTTTGAAAACAGTCCTCTCCGGCCATAGGAGGTAATCCCACTTTTGCAGAAGTCACCAAGAGCCTTGATCCTGGCAAGTGAGCTTCCAGGAACCTCTCTGAAATATGCCCCTAAGAGTCCCTCAACCACTCATCAGCCCTTTTCCGAACTGAGATAATCTAGGGTCTTATTTCTCAAAGAGTGTTCTGTGGTCAACGATCCCAGAAGTTGTGCTCCTTGAAAAAATACTAAGAAGTTAGGGGTCCTGGAAATACTACCCACTCACTCTAGCCAAGATGGTCCCTCTCTTCTTCCTCACACATGATAGGCATGTTCCTGTCTGGAGTCGCCATGCCTGCTTCACCCTGTCGTTGGTATGTTCTTCCTCCAGATACCTGCGTGGCAAGCGCCTCCCTTCATCTTCAATTCTTCGCTGAAGAATGAAGTCTCTCTCTTCGCTTTTATATCCCCCTTCTATGCCTTTTTTCTTTTTTAACACTCACCACTAACTTTAATAAACTGTGTCTCTTTCTGCCCTATCAGTTGTTCCATCTTCACAGCCACTCTGGCAGGAGGAAATAAATACGGCACAGTGTCCACTGGCACTTAGAGCTTCCTCAGAAAGAAGCACACGATATTTTGACTCACATTTCATTGGACCAAACAAGTCACACGGCTGCATCTAACATGAAAAGGAAGAGGGAAATGCATTGCTACCCTGTTCCTAAAAGGACAACTGGCACATATGCCAATGGTTCTAATGACTACCATACCAGTTTAAGAGCTGTCAGTGAGTGCCTTTCCATTGCTCGTGGAATAAAGTCCAAATTTCTCTGCTGGATTTAAAAATCTCTGCATGATCTGGCTCCTGCTTATCTCTCAGACTCACATCTCAGCTTAGAGGTCATTTCTTCCAGGAAGCCCTCTCTGATTGAGCTTTCTGGGTTAAGGATTCTTCATCCCATGTGCTTCCATCAACTTGGTACTTCTTAGCATGTTAGTACTTACTCTGTCTCCTGATACAAGGTTTTCTGGTGATCCATCAGTTAGTGTTAAAAATCAATTCAGTTATTCATGACCAGTATTATAAAAAAATGAAACAGACCGTAATGGATCTCCTAATATGTAGTAAGGACTAGCAATGCTTTGTGAAAGTTTTGTTTCATGATATGTGTGTAGATCAGTCCTGTGTGTTGGGATGACTTGCAAAATGTATTTCTTAATTTGGCTTGTGGTTAAAAGCCTTTGAAGGGCACAGCCCTCTTAGGACAGTAAATATCATGGGGTCTGGGACCAGGTCTATCTTGTTTATCCTGGACCACTGGTGCCTAGCACCATGGCTTTCATGAAGTATGACTTCAAAATAATTTTAAAATTATTTTATGAATGAATTCTCTGTCACCTGAGAATTTCAACTTTGTTTAGAACCAGGGTGGAAGTCCGGGCTGCTTTCTTTCAGTCCCATTACCCTTGATGAATGATGCCAGCTTGGATTTCCAATGCCAAGACTTCCCTCACTTCCTAAGCAGTTTGAATGGATGTGGGCTGCAGCCTACAGACCACTGGGCTTGGAAGCCTACGAGAGCCATTTCTCTTAATCAAGGCCCTGGTGGTGTCCTGAAATCCAGTGCCATCCTTATGCACAGGGGCAGTAGGATGCTAATGATGCTGCCCCAAAATTACTGTCAGGGGTCAGAAAAATGTATGTTCAAATCCCATTTTATAATATGCTGGTTGTAGCACTTTAGGCAAGGGGCCTCTCTAAGCCTAAGTTTTTTTCTCTGCAAAATAGAGGTAATATTATCTTCCTTTCAAAGTTGATGTAAAGATTAGAGAAAATGTTTATTACCTATTTCTGGAAATACAGCCATTCAATAAATCATGTCTGTTGATTATCATTAGTAGCTTTAACCAAACTCACTTTTAAAAGTACTTGAAATCCCTTTACTAGCAAACCATTCCTTTGAGTTAAGACATCATTTACTTTAAAATGCTCTAGTTTCCCTGGGAGGGTGAGAATCTGAAGTCATAATCAACATCTTTGTGTGAATAACCTGTTATATCTTTCTTTCAGTGTGGAATCAGCTGAGATCTGGCTTTGATGGGGGGAAAGGGGGAGAAACAGAAACAGAAAAGAGAAGCCTGGGAAAGAGGAGGGGTGTGTGGCCAGAGGAGTTGGGGTGTCTAGAACAAATGACTTATCCTTCACAAGGTTCCCTTCTGTGGCAGGTAGCTGGTGGGAGTGATGTTGTGTCTCTGAGTCTCAGTTTCCCCATTTTATATCTACCTCTTTTAGCAGGGTCGGCTGCATAATGTCCAGGGACAAGTGCAAAATGAAAATGAGGGGCTTCTTGTCCAAATGGAGGAGGAAAAATGGTGTTTCTTTTCTTTCGCTCTTCTCTTCTTCTTCTTCTTCTTCTTTTTTTTTTTTTTTTCTTTTGTTTGTTTGTTTGTTTGCTATATAGTGTGTGCTGTCCTGGGATCACAGTCCTTACCAGCAAGCACAGACCATCACCAGGGGCCACCCTCCCACCCCTGCCCCCACACCCCAGTCCGTTGGAGGGTGGCAATGGTCATGGGGCAGGGTTGGGGAAACAGGCTGCTGAGAACCCATCTGGGAGAGGCAGGAGGTGGGAAGTCAAGACCACAGGTTAGCTGACCTCACCACGTGTGACCACAGTGGTCACATGTCCATGAAATAGGCCCTGCCCTTCAGCTCTGCTAAGCGCTGCTTCTGTGACCCCACTGTCACCTGGCCCTGGCTGCCTATGACCTCCAAGTCTTCCCATCCCTGAGTCCCCTGGGCCAAATCCCTAGGGGCAGGTACTGCAGCTGCTCCTGCCTCTGCTTGCCCCTCTTGAAGTAGTCCCTGTCAGAGCTGCTTTGTTTCTGCACTGGTGCAGCCCTCAAAGCAGGTGCAGCTGGGAAGCAGGGTGTGGAGAGAGGGGAGAATGTGCTGCTTCTCCATGTGTGCGCCTCCTGCTCCCCAGTTCTTGTCATGAGGTTTCCCAGAGTGAAAAATGATGACTTGGGTACTTGATTAATCACCCTACCCTTCCCCAGGAAAATGACTGTAACTTTTCCATCGTGGCAGCAACCACGATCTCCCTCTGCCTTGGCTGGAAGCAACCTCCAGGTTTGGAACGCCAGCCAGGCCTGGGCTAGTGCCTGCGAGGCCTGGCTGCTGGCTGCTTTCTTGCTTTTCCTTTCCACCAAGAGAGGAAGAGCTCTTCGGCTGAGGGAAAGGAGCACTTTGGATAGCAAGAGCTAGTATACAAACATCTCCAACCGAGGCTCAGTGCATGTGCAGGAAGAGAGCTCCAGGACAAGACACCACAGGAAATAGCTTCAGCACTTGGGATTTGGAGTCTCCGCACCTGGGTTCAGGTCCTGGCACAGACACTTCCAGACCTTGTCACACTGAGACTCTGTTTTCTTTTCTTTTTTTTTTTTTTTTATCTGCAGAATGGGTATAAAATAATTCCTGTTTCCTACCATTGAGGCAAGGAGCAAATGCAATGTGCAGAGAAAGGTCTTTACGAAAAGCTATACAAAGATTGGCTGGCCTCATGGGAGGTAACACAGAACAAGAACTCAATTCATGATTGCGTTACTGGTTTTGGTAATTCCAGCATAATGGGTGCTATGCTATTTTTAAGTATAAAAGTACCGGTATTGTTGTAGGTACAAAATACTGTTATTTTTATAATAGTAAAATAATAGGATTTAACTGTTATAATTTATGTTGTCTATACTATTACCTACTAGTATAATGTTTATATAATATAGATACAATTTAAAGTACATTACTATTATATTCTAATAAATGCTGAATACTATTATTTCTAAAGTATTAAAATGTGAAATCTGAATGATTTCATATCTGGAGACATACTGGGAGAAATACACTGTGTTAAAACTTCTAATCAAACAAAGATATATTATTTAGAAAGCATTTTGATCATAACCGTCTTCCATTTAAAACTCTCCAAAGCTTCTTGTTTTTATTTTTATTCTCATTTCCCAGCATCAGTGATGAAGTTGGGCATTATTATGTATGTTTATTAGTGATTTATATTTTCTCCAGAGCTGGCTTAGATCCTTGTCTACTGCCAGGGTGTTCTGATGGCGTTTTCATAGAACTGTGGCCTGAGATATAATATGGGGAGGAGCGGCAGGATGAGGCAGTGTGGTAGGGGATTGGGGAACAAGAGAGGAAGGAGGGTCCCCTCCATTCTTCTGCAACCTGCCCACTTCCCTGTCCTCCTCATTCCTGAGTTGGACTTCTTTAGCTCTTCTCCCCTTAATCTCTACCAGGTACCAAGTCATTCTCTCAGGGACTAGGACAAAGGACTCTTAGCTGTAGTGGTACTGGCTTTCTTACAGTGAAACAGCATCTGAGGATAAACTGTAGAAGAGTTGCAATTCAACTTTTCATTCGTACATAACACTGGTATCCAATAAAGGTGGATTTAATTTGCTATTTTGCTTTGATATTGCCATTTTTATGGATAAAATATGGGAATTTGGGGTCAGACGACTTTGCCATTTTCAGGACTTTAACAAATCACATCACCTTTCTGAGCCTCAGTTTCCTTATTTTTAAAATGGGAGTTCTTAACTAGATGTGTTGCCAGAAGTCAATGTGATACTCCACGAAGTGTTTGCATGCTACCTGGCCCATGGTTAGGGACTCAGGGAAGACTGGCTCTTGTTCTTAACTATTATTAGACTTTGCTATTCCACCCCAGCCCTGAGAATCATCTAATTAGATAAATCCCACTACTCTCCCCTTTTTCACCCCCAGACAATGTTTAATCACTTGGCCTAACAACTCAATTATACAACGTTTGTGGCAACGGCTGTAGTGGTGAATTGAATTCTCTGATTAACTGAGTGTTACTGAGAAAACCCCCTTTGTCTTCACCTGGGCAGTCACACATCTTTGTAAAATAGAGTACAATCCATTTTCCTGCCTTAGCAAGTAGGGCTGGAAACAAAATAGGCTATCTGTCTCTTCGATGACTCAGTGCCCCTCTCCAAATACTGCACAGTCCTGCTAATAGAAAGGGCAGAAGATTTGAAGCTGAGCATACCCTGGCCTTGAAGATGGATTCCAGAATAAAACCTGCACTCACCTGTCAGCTCACTGTTTTCCTCTGCCTTGAGAAAATTGAGAATCAAAAGGTATATACACGTGTGGTAAGAGTGTGTGGGACGAGGAGTGTGCAAGCTGAATTATTAAACTAATAATTTCTAGTTCGTGATAATTGGTTTTGATTATTTGAGGATTTTTTAGCTTGGGAATCGTTAGAGTGTGAATGTATCCCCCAAATTTCATGTGTTGGAAACTTAATCCCCAAATGCATCTGTCGATTAGAGGTGGAGTTTCTGGGAGGTAAAACTGGGATCGGATGAGGCCACCAGCGTGGCTCCCCCATGGTAGGACTGGTGGCTTTATAAGAAGAGGAACAGAGACCTTCTTGTGTGTGTGTGGACACGCACACTCTTGCTTTCTTGCCATGTGGCGCCCTCCACTATGTTATGGCATAGCATGAAGGCCTCACCAGATGTTGGTACTATGCTCTTATACTTCCTAGCCTTCAGAATTGTGAGCCAAATGAACGTCTTTTCTTTATAAATTCCGCAGTCTCAGGTATTCAGTTATAGCAACAGAAAACAGACCAGGACAGGGGCCTTTGAGATGTCTGTCTGTGGCAGCACTCTCCGACTCGATGCTGGGATCCTGCAGCCAGGCCAGCCTCTGAGAAGAGTGGTGCCAATTTGCAGCCCAGTTTGCTGGGGACAGAGGAGCCGAAAAGGCTGGAGCTTGGAGAAGGCCCCTTTGGGGCACACACTCCCACAGCCCAAGAGTCAGTTGGCTTCACTAACATTTGCTGTCGGGTTGCTGTTTCACGTGCCTTATTATCCCGTTTGCTTCTCTTAGGACAACATCCATTTTATACATCAAGAATGTGAAGTTCAGAGATGTTAAGTGACTTGTCTAAGGTGACTCAGCTGGAGTTGGGCTGAGTTTGGAGTATGTAAAGAAGACTGGGTATTCAAGGTTGTATTTCTCTCTCTCTCTTTTTTTTTTTTTTTTTTTTTTTTTTTTTGAGATAGAGGGTCACTCTGTTGCCCAGGATGGAGTACAGTGGTGCCATCTCAGTTCACTGCAAGCTCTGCCTCCCGGGTTCATGCCATTCTCCTGTCTCAGCCTCCCAAGAAGCTGGGACTACAGGCGCCTGCCACCGCGCCCAGCTAATTGTTGTACTTTTAGTAGAGACAGGGTTTCACCATGTTGGCCAGGATAGTCTCAAACTCCTGACCTCGTGATTCACCCGCCTCAGCCTCCCAAAGTACTGGGATTACAGGCATGAGCCACCACGCCCGGCTGGCTGTATCTCTTTTACGTTGCAAATGTATCATGTTTAAACATATTGGATTATTCACAGCTGAGTGAGAATAACTTTTTAAGTATAATGAGTTTTGTCCTATCTAAGTGATGTTGACCAGAGAAAGAGTAGGGAGGATGTGGGGCGGTCGGCAGAGACAGGGATCTGACTAGCCTGAGGNTTTTTTTTTTTTTTGAGATAGAGGGTCACTCTGTTGCCCAGGATGGAGTACAGTGGTGCCATCTCAGTTCACTGCAAGCTCTGCCTCCCGGGTTCATGCCATTCTCCTGTCTCAGCCTCCCAAGAAGCTGGGACTACAGGCGCCTGCCACCGCGCCCAGCTAATTGTTGTACTTTTAGTAGAGACAGGGTTTCACCATGTTGGCCAGGATAGTCTCAAACTCCTGACCTCGTGATTCACCCGCCTCAGCCTCCCAAAGTACTGGGATTACAGGCATGAGCCACCACGCCCGGCTGGCTGTATCTCTTTTACGTTGCAAATGTATCATGTTTAAACATATTGGATTATTCACAGCTGAGTGAGAATAACTTTTAAGTATAATGAGTTTTGTCCTATCTAAGTGATGTTGACCAGAGAAAGAGTAGGGAGGATGTGGGGCGGTCGGCAGAGACAGGGATCTGACTAGCCTGAGGAAAGAGGAGCCGAAGGGAGGACCCCCAGCGCCTCCATGTGCCAGGCTATTCCGTTTGATCCCTGCAACCCGTTAACTCAGATATTATCATCTCTATTTTACGTACAGCAAAACCGAGACTCAGAGAGACTCAGCAACTTTCCTGTATCAGAACTGGGAAGCAGCAAGACCAGGCTAAGCTTTTTTGTTTCTCAAGGCTATACTTTTGCATTCCACTTTGCCACTTTCTAAAAAGCCATTGAATACCTGGAGGTCACATAAAAGGGACTGTTTAGAATCCCAAAGTGATATGGGGGAGACAGATTTGAGTTTTGGGTTTAGTTGTCCAAGGCCTTGGCGGCCATAGAAAAACCAATAGTTCCCACAGCTGTTATCAGAACATGCTGGGCGTGAAGATGAGGAAGCTTATTATTGACATATTTGGTACAATAAAAAAAAAAAAACAGCAAAAGCAGAAGCAGCAAAGTACAACCATTGTGTGCAAACATCAGCCGTAGAAATAGTGACCTTCAGGAAGCTCAGAAACCACGTCTGAATTCTGTAGCATCTCTGAGCCACAAGGCAGGGTTGGCACTTCCCAGGTGTACATTATACCATTGAACCAGCAGTGGCACAAAGGAAGGTGACAGTGGACTCCAAATCCCTTCCCATTACCAATGCTCTCTGTGCTAACAGCTGGCAGGCTGCGGTTCTGGGTCAGGCCCGTTTGGCCTCCTAACACTCTTTATCCGAGCACCAGGTACTAACTGCCCCAAGGCGACTATTTTAAGTCCTTACATAAATCATTTCACTTACACAACAGTCCTAGATGTACTACAAAGAGGCCCATTTTATAGATAGGAAAATCAAGACATGGGAAAGTAACTTCCTCAAAGGCACACAGCTAATGAGTTGTAGGTATGTCTTTGAGATTCCTCAGTCATTTTTCTTCCAGAAAAGCACTTGTGGTTCCCCAATTTCTGATTTATACAGCTGTGTTGACTGGTTTTATTAGCATCACCTGGGAGGTTTAAAAGTTGCCTATTGCTGGACCCGCCTTAGATATTCTCTTCAAATAGATTTGGAGTGGGGTCCCTGAATCAGCAGTTTTAACAAACTCCTTGGCTCCACCCCACATGGAAGAACAGATAACCCCATAACATCAGTGTTTCTTCAACTGCCTTCAGCTGACTGTGATGTCTGTCAGATCTCTTGCCACCCAGACCCCTGGCCAAATTCCAAAGTCAAGTTTAATTTTCTAACTTTGGGATCTGTTCCTTGCCTCTGTGCCTTATTCTATCAATTTTAGTAATTAATAATTACTGAACAGTAATTAATTAAGAGTAGTTATTATTTTCAGCATCTTTGAATTCTCATGCCATCTTGGAATGGCATCTGTGATGGTTAGTTCTATGTGTCAACTTGGCTAGGCTATAGTACTCAGTTACTTAGACAGTAATCTAGATGTTGCTGTGAAGGTATTCTGTAATTGTGGTTAACATCTACAATTAGGCTTTAAGTCAAGGAAACTACTTGATAATATAGATGGGACTCATCCAATCAGTCGAAGGTATTAAGAGCAAACACTAAGGTTTCCTTCTCAAAAAGACATTTTGCTTCAAGATCACAGCACTAACCCTTGCCTAAGTTTCTAGTCTTCTGGTCTGCTCTGCAAATTTGGGACTTGCCAGCCCCTACAATTGCATGAACCAACTCCTTAAAATAAATCTCTTAGTATATGTGTGTATGATTTTATGCACATATGTATCCTATGGGTTTTGTTTCTTTAGAGAGCCCTGACTGATCTGGCATCCTTTCTTGCCTCTTGACTTGTTCTTCCCCCATCTCTTCCTTCTGTCTTTTCTCTCTTCCCTCCACCCCCTACTCCTTTCTATGATCCAACAGTGCTTGTTACATGTCAGATACTGCACTGAGCCAAGACTATACAATAAATGAATAAGATGTTTTCTCTGCCCTCAAGGAGGTTACAGTCCAGTAATTCTACAATAAGGGGATTTGTAGACTACTTTTGCCTTTATGCTATCCTTTAAATCTTTACATACCCTTTATTTATTTATTTATTTATTTATTTATTTATTTATTTATTTATTTATTTTTGAGACGGAGTCTCGCCCTGTCGCCCGGGCTGGAGTGCAGTGGACGGATCTCAGCTCAC
>NW_016807677.1:3814315-3817333 GCF_001698545.2 Rhinopithecus bieti
TTTATTTATTTATTTATTTTTGAGACGGAGTCTCGCCCTGTCGCCCGGGCTGGAGTGCAGTGGACGGATCTCAGCTCACTGCAAGCTCCGCCTCCCAGGTTCACGCCATTCTCCTGCCTCAGCCTCCGGAGTAGCTGGGACTACAGGCGCTCGCCACCTCACCCGGCTAGTTTTTGTATTTTTTTTTTAGTAGTGACGGGGTTTCACCGTGTTAGCCAGGATGGTCTCGATCTCCTGACCTCGTGATCCGCCCATCTCAGCCTCCCAAAGTGCTGGGATTACAGGGTTGAGCCACCGCGCCCGGCCTTTACATACCCTTTAAGTTAGAAAATACAACCGCAATTCTCCTACTAGATATGAGAAGGGGCAGAGATATTTTCGGAGACACCTTGATGACAGACTGAGCCAGAGGGGTCCCGGTTCTTCTGCCCGAGCCCAGGGACCCTTCCCTGTGCTATGCTCTTGCTTCCCAGGCTCTTGGCTGGTATTCCTCACTCCCTCCTCTGCATTCTCCTTAGTACTTGTTTATGTTTCTCTTTTGATGGATTATATCATATCCTGCATTTCTGTTATTTGTTTACATAAATGTTTCCTCTCTGTATTGTAAGCTTCTCGGGGCAAAATACAATACTTTCTTCAACGAACATTTATTCAGAATTTACAGTGATACAGGCACATTTTTTCCTTTGTAGTGATTCACAGTGCTGAGTCTGGACTCAGACTTCAGAGTATGCATCTTAGTTTCTTCAGTGTGTGCCCTCAGGCACATTACTTAACCTCTCTGTGCCTTACTTGTCTCATCTGTAAAATGGGGATCCTAGCAGTGCCTAGAACTTGGACTTACTCTGAGGGATAAACAAGTTAATTTACATTAATTGCTTAGGATGGTGGCAGGTACTCAACAATATTAGCTGTTGATAACAACAATTATTATTCTCATCATCTTAGCAAAGAGTAAACATTTCTTAAATGAACATCTGAGTGAATAAATGTAGGATTCTTTTAAGTTGAAATCACCCCATGTAATGTTTGCTAGAGAGCTCGAGTACTCAAATTGGCAGTGAAGCAAAAATATACTTTTAGCAGACTCAGGTTCTTGTTCTAGCTCTGCTGCTAACTGGACATATGCGTTTGGGCAAGTCATTTAACCTCTTTATACCTCTGGTTTCTAATTTGCAAATACAGTATTTTGCAGGAGATGATTTCTCTTAGCTCTAAAAGCCTGACCTTAGTCTTCATGCCTGCCTGCCTTTGGTGGCAGGTGGGCGTGAGGGACCCTGCCGGCAGGTGTGGTGTGGAAACCTGCAGGACAGATCGCCAAGACCTGACTCCACATGGCAGGTGGCCGCAGCTCTGGACTTGCTGGCTTTGGTTATTAGCAGTGAGGATCCAGACACCAAATTTATAAAGTCAGCATTTGCTGAGTGCTCTATTGTGATCGTCTCAAAATAGCCTTACGCCTCTTTGCGGGGTATCAGGCCTTCTCCTAATACCCAGTAACTTCATACTCAAAACATCAGCCAGCTATTGTGTAACTCCAATGACAGCAGGTTCTTGCTACAAATCCTGAAAGCTGTCTCTTGGATACCCTTAACGTATTCATAACATTGGTATTTATGTATTTATCTCTGAAAACCATAACCTTGGAAAAAGCATTTAGGGGAAAGAAGGCTGTAGTGATTAAAGAAAGCTCTGTTCATTTGAACAACATTAAATACAACTGGCATAATGACAACTGTGCGATCTGATAGACTATAGAGAAGGCTGCAAATAAAGGGCTTGTATTTTTCCCTGATGTAACATAATGGTCACATTTTTCTTTCACAATGGTTTTGCCGAGATAAAGAACAAATTATACTGATTTGATTGCTACTTAGAAATACTTAAAATTGAAAAAGACAGCAGGTGGGCCTGGTTAGAAAGGATGGTTATTTTAGCATAACAGATGCATGCATAAAACATCACCCAGCCAATTTTTTAATCATAAGACCCCCCAAACTTTTCCTTTACTACTTTTCCTTGGGCTGTGAGCAAGCGGGGGAAATGAGTGGGCACGGCTTGAGGACGCCCTCTGGGCTGAAGGAGCCAGACATCCCCAGAAAAGCCTATGGGAGGAGTAAGGTTTGGGATGGAAGTTAAGTCCAAGGCCTGGCAGATTACAGAGCTGGAAAGCAGAACTGGACCCCTGAGCAACAGGAACCCAGGAGGCAGGGGCCAAGCACACTGTGTTCCGAGCCACAAGAAGCAATGCTCTGCCCTTTTTAAGTGCAATTTTCTGATTGCTCAAAAAAGGGATGTGCTTGGCTTCCCAGCTTTGCGTTTGTCACTGGGACTCCTCTTTCTCAGATGGCAGAAGCCGGCAACACCATCAAACCATCCTCTTTAACTTCTACTTGCTCTGTTTCCAAGAAACACAAATTTAAGATTGTGAAAAGAAGATGTGCCTGTTTGCACTCCAGATGAGGCCTCACGGACCTGCAACCTTGCTCCCAGCTCTTGGTCTGTATCTGCATTTACTCTGTTGGAAGGGGTACAAGCCATCAACTTGCTCAGCTATTTGTTAAAAATGAAAGAACTGCTTTATTCCAGGTGAGTGAGTCCAGGAGTTGGAGACTATAGAAAATAGCATGACTTTCAAATGGTGGGCATGCAGCAGGGTTTCAGAGGTTAGCTTTGCCTTGCGTAACGCAAAGCCTCCTGATCTTGGCTCCAGCTTGCTTTACTCTCAACCAGGCAGACAATCCCTTTCCGATTTGGAGGCTTGAGTTGGCAGGAGCATTTCTGGCAGGAACCGGCAAGAACCTCAGGTTCAAGATGAAACTAGCTCTCCCCAAAGAGACCCAATTCTCCTGGCCTACTGGGTTGTTGCTCCTGGTTTCCCAATGTTGAAAATTCATCCAATTTGCTTCTTTCTCAGAGCATTTAGCCTCAATCAACTCTACAAAATGCTTACACAGGTCAACGCAGGTCAAAGCCTCTCTGGCTTCTTTCTTAGACTTTTTTTTTTTTTTTTTTTTT
>NW_016807677.1:3819210-3894451 GCF_001698545.2 Rhinopithecus bieti
TCTCAAAAAAAAAAAAAAAACACAAATCAAAAAACCTTTTTATTATAAGATCGTTTCAGATTTACAGAAAAAAGCAGAAGATAGTACAGAGAGTTCCCGCGTGCTCCATCCCAATTTCCTCTATTGTTAATATTTTATGTCAGTATGCTACATTTGTCATAATTAACACCATAATATTCACACATTATTATTAATTAAAGTTGACACTTTATTCAGATTTCCTTCATTTTTATCCATGTTTCTTCTCTGTTCCAGAATCCCATTCAGGACACCCCATGGCATTGAGTCCAGGTGTCTCCCTAGACTCCTCACCACTGTGACAGTTTCTCAGACTTCCCTTATTTTTGATGACTGTGGCGGTGCTGAGAAGCACTGTTCAGGGATTTCATAGAATGTGCCTCAGGATTTGTCTGATGTTTTCGTCTTATGATTTGTCTTGTGGTTAGACTGGGGTATGGGATTTGGGGAGGAAGACCACAGAGGTAAAGGACCATTTTCACTGCGTCTCATCAAGGGCACATGCAATCAATGTGACTTAGTAGTTGGTGCTGACCTTGAACGCCTGGCTGAGGTAGTGTTTGTTGGGCTTCTCCACTGTGCAGTTACTCCTCTTCTCCCTTCCCATACTATAGTCTTTGGAAGGAAGTCAGTATTTGCAGCACACACTTAAGATGTGAGGAGTTACATTTCCCCGCCCCTCCCCCCCCCCTTGAGGACAAAATAGCTACATAAATTATTAGGAATTTCTTTTTTTGGCCCAGGAGATTTGTGTCTTCTTTTCCATTTATTCATTTATCCAATCATTTACTTATATTAATATGGATTCATAGATATTTACTTTTATATTCTGAGTTATAATAATATATTGCAGTATTTATTCAGTCGCTCAAATTGTTCCAGCTTTGTCCATTGCGGGCACTTTCAGTTGGCTCCTGTGTCCCTTTGACATGCCCATCCTTTTATTTTTGGAGCACTTCCTTACCTGCTGCCACTATAAGATGAGCCGGACTCGTGTATTCACTACCCCAGCCCTAGAATCAGCCGTTTCTCTAAAGACCTGCTTCCTTTTACTGGAGAATGGCTTTAGAAAGATGAGTGCCAAGATCTGAGCACTACGCATTCCTCCTTAGACCTTCTGAAAGCTCAACTCTTTCGGTTCTTCTTTGTCTCACACAAATCTCTTCTCATTAGCCATTTCCAAGGTAACTTCACCATCCTTTCCCAAGCGGCTTGTCATTAAACTGAAGTTGCCTCTCAACCTCATGTTTTCTGAAGTTCCCATAGGTAGAATAGCCCTGATCTATGGCTAATGATGAGGTACAGCACTGTGCCCTAGTCTTGAGGAGGGGCAGCAGTCATCATAGCTCACTCTGTCCCTCTTACTCTATGTCTCATGTCTCTCCAAAGACCATAACTCTATGTACTGAAAAGGTGAACGGGGCTCCAAGTGAACAGGAAGAGATGTGTGGGTGTAAGGATCACCCATGCAAAACAGGCCATTTAGGGGCCAGGTGTGGTGGCTCATGCCTGTAATCCTACCACATTGAGAGGCTGAGGTGGGAGGATAACTTGAGGTCAGGAGTTCGAGACCAACCTGGCCAGCATGATGAAAGCCCATTTCTACTAAAAATACAAAAATTAGCCGGGTGTGGTGGCGAGTGCCTGTGATCCCAGCTACTCAGGAGGCTGAGACAAGAGAATCTCTTGAACCTGGGAGGCAGAGGTTGCAGTGAACTGAGATTGTGCTACTGCACTCAGCCTGGGCGACAGTATGAGACTCCATTTCAAAACAAAACAAAACAATAAAACCAAAACCCAGGCCACTTAGGAAGAGAAAAAAAAAATCTCATTTGGAAGACTTGAAAATTAGGCCAGAGCCTTACCTACATGGGCTGAGTGAGGGGCAGCCATCCATCAATAAAACATGGCCCAGGACAGCACATCGGGGGATCCATCTGCTGTCACTCGGGTAATTTTATGGCTGGTCAGAATTTCTACGTGCCCTGGCCATGCCTTTATTCTTCATACTTCTCCTTTCAGACTTCTCCAACACTGGCCACGCTCAGATAGTTGGTTAGAATGCAACAGCTACTAGCACAAAATTATGTCAGGGTTATAAGGGTTTTTGGGCTCAATATCATATTGGAGACTGAGTCTCTTTTACTATATCCCCATTTAGTGGCTGCCCAGCCTAGGTTTGAATTCCCCATGTATCAGGGAGATCATTACCTACCCAGGAAATCTTTTACAATTTTGGGCAACCGTAACCATTAGAAACATCTTCTCATATTCTCCTTAAATATGTTTCTAGGGTAGCTTTCTCTTATTTCTAGGTGCTCCTTCTGTTTCTTCCCCCAAATCCACTTGGAATAAGTTGACTCACTCCTCCACTCATCAACCCTTCACATATTTGAAAGTTGTTTTCTTTTTTAAAATATCTAACTCTATATCATGAACATTTTTTCATGTCTTTAAATATTCTTTGAAAACATAATCTTTAAAGACTTCATAATATTCCATTGTAGTTATGCCCTATAATTTATTTAACCATCCTCTCATTGTTGATATTGAGATGGTTTCCAATTTTTGGTTATTATACATAATATGCAGTGAGCAGCACATAAATCTTTATCTGTATTTCAATTATTTCTTTAAGGTAGATTATTAGAAGTGGTATTACTGGGTCAAAGGGTAACTATTAGATTGCATTTTGATAGAGAGTGGAGTCTTACTATTCTATGAAGAGATCTGAATATCACTATGTGATGTGAATCTAGAAAGTGGAGATGAAGTTTTCAAGTGGTTTGTGGAAGCCAAGCATCCTTGGTTGTAACTGAAATGTGGCATAGAGCAGCAGGTCATTCTGTTTTAAAGAAATAACTGTGGTGACCAGAATTGTGTATTGTCCTGTGTGAAGCTAAGAGTGAGTAGCTGATGTTTCAAGTAAAAATTTAAAATCGCATTTTAGATAGAGCTGCGTAAATCTGCAGGTGAGAACCCTGGCAAGTTAAAAGTGGAAAATGCAGATGGAGGAATGCCAGAAGCAAGACTGTGGGAAGGCACCCACATTTTTGAGACCAAAGTCAAGCTGTCCACAGTGATACATGAAGCAGCTGTCCAATGGCCCAGTGGAGATATTGAAAAGGTCAGAGATTTCACACATTCAGATAGAAAGATGACTGAAGAGTTAAAATTAGATAAAGGGACAGATTCATTCTGGAATGAAATCCGAACAGAAAGTACTTTTTTTTTTTTTTAAAAATTAAACTTACGCTGTGCATTCTGAATGATAAAGAGAAACAATGAAGTCTGGGCATTTAGTCTGATTTTTTTTTTTTGGAGGATGAGAGATGAAACAATACATTTTGAAATAAAATGGTAACTTCGGATGGCATGTGGTATTGAAGAGAAGCATAGACATTAGCACCGGAGGGAGCTGGAATTAACTCTGGTCTCTTTCACTACTAGCCAGATAACCTTGAATAAGTTACATCCTGAGCCTCGGTTTCCTCCTCTAGAAAATGAAGATTACAATTCTTATTGCATAGGCCTGCTACGAGGGTTACATAAGATTAGATGCAAATAATAGTTTAGTACCTGTCATAGAACAGGTGCCTAGTCAATGTTCACTGTCGTAGCCATTTCTGCTGTGAGCTGGAAGCTAAGAGCCCAAGCATGTCACAGAGAATTTCCATATCTCTTAGACCACAGAAAGCATTAGTCAAGACCAGAAGACAATGTTGACTTGTTTCTTTGACATCAGTAACGTTACTCACTCAGAATTCATTCCAGAAGGTCAAACACTTGACCAGGCTTGCCATATAGAAATTCTGAAGCATTTGAGAGACTTTGTGCTGTAAAAAAGGAGTAAAATGTGACCCCTTGCTCTGGAAAGTCTCTAGGATAGAGAAAAAGGGAGAACTACTGTTTCTTTTGGTTATTGTTGTTTTTTTTTGGTCTTTATTTTCAAAATTCTATTGTGGTAGGAACGCTTAACATGGGATCTACTCTCTTAACAAATACATTATGTTGTACAATACATTACTGTTGACAGAACAGATTTCTTTTGTGCCATTGGTATGGTCTCTTTGGGACCAAGCCCTTTGCACACATCATCTTATGATACCCTCAGAGCAATGCTGTGAGCTGGGAATCTATACTTTTATTTCATAGAAAGACATAGAAAGTGACAGAAGCATCGTTTGACCTCAAGGATTGTGCCCACCACTCCACCATGCCAACTGCTGTAAAGATTTACTGAGAGAACCTATGTAAAGAGTGCACTTGTCATGTGATCTTGGGCAGTCACATATTCTTTCTGAGTCTCAGAGGCTTTTTGATCAGAAAATGGCAACTACAGGAAATGAGCCTGGGTGGCTCATGCCTGTAATCCCAGCACTCTAGGAGGCTGAGGCAAACGGATCACTTGAGGTCACACGTTCAAGGCCAGCCTTGTCAACATGGTGAAATCCAGTCTTAAAAAATACAGAAATTAGCTGAGAGCGATGGCAGGCACCTGTAATCCCAGCTACTCAGGAGGCTGAGGCAGGAGAATTGCTGGAACCCCTGAGGTAGAGGTGGCAGGGAGCCAAGGTTGTACCACTGCACTCCAGCCTGCGCAACAGAGTGAGACCCTGTCTCCAAAAAAAAAAAAAAAAAAGAAAAGAAAAGAAAACGGCCAGAGTTAACAAGAAAAAATGGTTACCAATCAAAATATCCTATTACCCACCTTGGTTGCCCACTTTGTTCACTGTTATTGTCTCCAAAAGACTTTGGACTCTGCAGATCCCAAATCTGTGCTCCAAGAATGGGGATTAGGCTCCACAGCGGGCGTCAGCATGGAGGGGAGGGCACCAGCAGCCTTAAAAGAAAGTGGTCTTTCCTCGCAGCCTTCTTTCCCTTTTCCTCCCTACTCTTCCCACTGTCACTGAGCTGTGGTGTTTTCCGGGGACCATTTAAGGCTTGTTTTAAAGGTGATGGGGCCAATTTCCCTGCTCCCCAGCCTCTTGGTGTTTGCAGTTGCTATCATGCCATGGCCCTTCTTCATCTTACTTTGGGGGTCCAGTACCTCTCCCTGAGAGAATGTCATTTCTGTTTGCTCTTCTGTTTCCTGGGCAGTCCTCCATTCCAACAGTGGAGTTTCTCTTCTTTCCAGCTCCCCCAACCACCCAAAAGATGAATGATTCGAGGGTAAACTATAATATCCCTTGCTTTAAAACTTTTAGAACCTGTGCACACCTCCTTTAAGAAGCAGGGAAGAAAGCAAGTAGCGAGTGTGGACCAAGAGACATTAGGTTAGACCACCTTGCTACCCAGCATCTTGTCTGAGCTCCGCTGTGCCTGTGGAACCTGCTACACTATTCTAAGATTCCCCAACATCAGACCCATCTTAGCTCTGGCCTGTTCTCTGAGCTCGTCCTTGGTCTTTGCTCTTTTGACACATTCCTCCCTGACACAGTCGTGTGCTGGCCTCTGCCCTGGTCCACCTTTCATCCAGTTCTGCTCCAGACAATGAGCACCCCAGGACTCTCTCCAGCCCTGGCCCCACTGTGTCCTCAGTTTCTCTCTGAGTGTGTGCCTGTGATTAGGTCTTTGATGTGGCTCCTTCTTCCTTGTTTTATGTCTGTCTTCCTGCACTAAGCCCCAAGTCCCTCTGGAACTATCTTGGGAGGTAATATAAATATCATGGCTAAGGGCAACAGCCAATTGTCCCACTTTTTCAACAATCTACTAGTGCCAATGGATCAGACTCCATCTTTCCACTGGGAGAATTCCCAAGTCAATGGAGGTCGCTGTCCAAGAGATTAAGATTCTTTGCCTTCCTTCTTGATAGTTCCAAAGTTTCATATTTCTGATGAGATTTATTGGAGCCTTGTGGAAAGAAAACTCCTAAGGTTCCAGCCAGTTTGCCTGGATTCCTGTTAATAGGAGGTCCCTTTCTGAAGATGTTTATTATTTGTTGAAATGGGTTACAGTTCATTCCAGAAAAGAAGTTCCAGACATGCTGGAGCAATGGCAGTCTTGTCAGAACAGGAGCAAGGAAACAGAAATTGATTCAGCCCACCCACGTTCGGATGGACAGAACCAGCTTCGACCTTGTGCAAGTCACCCTAACCCCTGGAGCCTTCACTTCTTCATCTGTAAAATAAGGATAAAAAGAACACCTTTCTGACTGTATTGGTTTGAAGATTAAATAAAATAATAAACTTGAAAGTGTATTTTGAAATGTCAGGCATGTTTTAATGTTCACTATTAATAGTAATATATATTATTATTAGCCTACAATTCCACAGGATGCTTCAGCAACAAAGAACAGAAACCTGGAGTCCAACTGGCTTAACAAGAGGGAAGTTTATTCTCTCATGTAGCTGGAGATCCAAAGGCAGATCAGGCTTCAGGGTCGGTCGGTTCAGGGTCTCAGGGGCGTCGCCACGGGCCTAGGCTCTTTTAGTCTCTCTGTCCTGCCGTCCTGGCTATCAGATTTATCTTCAGCCTGGTCGAATAAAACGGCTCTGCAGATTCGGGCATCACTCAGACACAACACTCTTCTGACAAGGGGGAGAGGCTGTTTCTCCCTGTAGCTCTCTCTTGGGAGAGAAAAAGCTTTCCCCAGACTCTCTAGCAGCCTTCTCCCCATGTCTTAGTCTACAGGAATTGGTTCATAGGCCTATTTCTGGAAAAATCAATAGCAAGGGACCCTTGAACCCATCAGACCCACGAGTGTGGTGCAGGGTTAGTACCAGACCATATGGATGGTATTGGTTCATATGAAGGCTCTGTCATGAAGTCAGGTGAATGGACACTGAGTAGGTGTGTTAGGCCATTCTTGCATTGCTATAAAGGAATACCTGAGTCTGGGTAATTTATAAAGGAAAGAGGCTTAATTGGCTTATGGTTTTGCAGGATCTACAAGAATGACACCAACATCTGCTCGGCTTCTGGGGCGGCCTCAGGGAGCTTTTACTGTGGTGGAAGGTGGAGTGGTAGCAGACATATCACATGGCAAGAGCAGAAACAAGAGAGAGTGAGGGGAGCTGCCGCACACTTTTAAACAACCAGACCTAGGCCAGGTGTGGTGGTTCGTACCTGTAACCCCAGCACTTTGGGAGGCCGAGGCAGGTGGATCACTTGAGATCAGAAGTTCAAGACCAGCCTGACCAACATGGTGAAACCCCATCTCTACTAAAAATACAAAAAAAAAAAAAAAAAAAAAAAAAAAATTGGCTGGGCTTGGTGGTATACACCTGTAATCCCAGCTACTTGGGAGACTGAGGCAGGAGAATTGCTTGAACCTAGGAGGCAGAGGTTGCATTCTAGCCTGGGCAACGAGAGCAAAACTCTGCCTCTAAATAAATAAATAAATAATAAACAAGCAGACCTTATGAGAACTCACCATTGTGGTGAGGACAGCACCAAGCCATGAAGGATCTGACCCTAGAACCAAAATACTTCCCACCAGCCTGCATCTCCAACACTGGGGATTACAATTCAGCATGAGATTTGACAGGGACATATATTCCAACTGGATCAGTGGGCAACAGTAGTACCTTTTACAAATGGTGTAATTGTCATCCTTATCATTAGACTGTAGTCTATTTCTGTGTGGACGCATTTATATCCCCAGTGCCTCCTACAGTCCCTGGCACATTGTAGATGCTCCACAAGTATCTGTTGAATGAAATAAATGACAGGAATGAGAGATCTGATGAGGACAACACCATTTACATGAGTATGCTTGGATGCATCTCACTATGTAATAGGTACCCCTTGCTGAGTGCCAGGGCTGTTTCTCACTTGTTTGCGTCTTCCCAGCGCTGAACACACTGTTTTCCATATAATAAGTGCTCCGTAAAAATGCATTAAGTGAATGAATGGTACATATTTTACAGGAGAAATTGGACTTTTAATAATGATAGCAGATATTTACCTAGTGCTCCTTCTGTTACTGGTGTTGGGTTATGTAAGCACTTTATAGGCATTAACTTTTATAATGCTCACAGTAATTATGTGAGTCAGGCTTTGCAATTATTCCTATTTTACAGGCAAGAAAGCCGAGGCGCAGAGGTGTTAACTAACTTGCTTTGAGCTCCACTGGTGTGTAAGTGGGTGGGGCTGGCATTTGAATCAGCCCTTGTCGTTCAGATTCCTGCATTTACTACAGTGCCCAGAAAAGCTCCTTCTTCAACCTGGCCTTTGTCCTCTGCCACTAGCAGTCCTCTGGCCACTGAAGAAGGGACTGCCTATCTGGCGAGAGGCGTCTGCTGCCCCTGCCTTCACCTGCTCCCGTCCTGTGGTGCCTGGCTGTAGGAAGAGCTCCTGGGCAACCTCTGGAGGACCTTCTTTCGGTGGCTGGAGTGGACAGGATAGGTCAGACTGGGCTTAGCCTCCTTATAATAACCCTTCTACTGATCACAGACTCAAGTCACTTCCACGTCCACCTTCCTCCCTGAGAAGCCCCAGCATGCTGGAGTGAACTTGTTTTACCGAAGAACCCTGCCATACATCATCGTTTATCAGTGAGCGTCCATTTCAGGCTGGCCCTCCTGTTTGTCAGGAAGGGGGACTATTTATGGGCTGCCGCTTTGCATAGCTAGAAGGGAATCAGGCTGCGTTAGCGGTGGCATTGCTGCTGTCGGGCTGTTGTGGCTGGGCTGACTTGTTTGTTCATTTGCAGGGCCTGGTGTATTGTGAAGATAAGTCCTTCCCGACCTTCCCAGGAAGAGCCTGTCTCAGCACTGGCAGCTTGGCTCCCCCTTGGATGGCTGCAGAGAACTGGACCCCTTTTGAATTTATGGTTCTATGACCCTGACTTTGTCACCACGTCAAATGGATGTTGATAAAATAACAACAAAAACTAACTACTTGAAAAATGAGCATTTATTATGTCCCGGCCACTAATCCACTATTCAAAACACTTTACAGGTATTAAATCATTTACTCAAAACAGGAACTCTTTGTCTCCACTATGCAGATGAGGAAACTGAGGGATGGAGAAGTTCAGTTACTGGTAAGTGGCCAGACTGGACTTTATGCCCAAGCATCTGGCTCTGGAGGCTGCATGCTCACCTGTCACTGGGGCACCCTGAGCCCTTGCCACCGCTCTCAAGGCTTTGCATGCCTGTCTTATTTAATCCTTACAGCATACCCAGAGGATAGGAACTATTGGTATCCAAAGAAACTAAGGCTGAGAGAAGTTAAGCAGCTTGTCCAAGGTCACACAGCAACAAAACAGGCTGGGATTCAAATCTAGGCACCCTGATTTGGTCCTTCACCACCACGCTCTAAGCCTCCTATCTCTTTTTTGCAAGATGTAAGGATCATTTATCAACAGAAATGGTTCAACCTAGCCTGTTCCTTGTATTAACTCCCTTGCACCATTCCAGTTCTTTCCTTTGGGAAGTTCTTCTTTGGGTTCAACAGGAGTCCAATATATAACTTAAGAATAAGAATGGAAAAGGCTCAGCATTGGTTTCTCTAAGCCTGTGTTTCATAGAATCCAAGATGCCCTTGGCTAAAAGGGGCTTCCTGAAGTCACTGAGCCCATCTTCTGGCTTCCAGACAAGATCCCCTTCGGCACAGCCTTGCTGTCCTGATGACGCCTTTTTTTCTGATTGTTTCCAGGGAGGGAGTGAGTATCTTCCATGTGAAACTACAAAGGGCTGGCTGGCACCTATGATAGGGTGGCCTGAGTTGTCTGGAAGTACAGGTGACACAGGGATCCGGGCAGGGACTATCGGGACAGCCCTAGCAAAAATAACCCCCAGGGCCCTGCCAGCCCCACCGCCATCCTCTGATGCCAAGTGCAGATGACAGCTTGGAAACAATTTGTCCGGTCTGTGAGTAATGTCTAGTAACTAAATGCTAATTAATTTGCTGTTGCATTTGAGTTAATTCATGGGGTGTTCTCTTCACCAAGTAAATTTTAATTAAGAAGAGTAAAACAAATGACAAAGTAATTTCCAAAAAATTAATTTTCAGTAAACACAAGCCATTGTTTTTCTTTGTATCAATAATAAAAGTTAAAGTGAAGCCTCTCTCACGTCCCCTTCCCCCAACTCTCCGGCTCTAAAAGATGAAGTTTGAGCCCAAGCCAGGCTCTTGGAGCGTAAAGACAGTTGTGCAAATTAGCAGCCAGGCAGGGCCAAAAGGAACTGGGCAGAGAGCCTGAGAGAAATCAGGCAACAGACCTCAAAGAAATGCAACAATTGCTACTTCTCTGGTGTTCATTGTGTATAATTTTCATCCAACTCTGCACTTTTTAGGAGCTTGGAAGGGGAAAAGTGCACTGCTCTTGCTTCTGATAAAATACTAAATGGAGGAGCAGAAGGGAGAGACATTTTATTATCATTTTTAAAATTAATCAAATTGCATAAACAAATAAGAAAGTAAGAAAGCATCTGTTTCCAACTTTCCCAAGCACTGCACTGGAAAATTGTACATAGCTTCTCTCATTTGTCTAACAATTCTCTGAGGAAGGCAGTTACTGTCAGCTCCCATATTACAGATGAGGAAACTGAGAGTTTCAGAGCTGGCCCGAAGTCAAGTCCATGGCAGTAAGTCAGAGCTGACACCTGCTTTGCAGCCTCCAAGCTTGCCACCGCATCATGCTGTCTCTTCAGTTACACGGGTAACACGGTGATTTCTGAAATCGATTTGCAAGGCTGTGCTGGGTCTGCTGTCCAAGACTTGCTGTAGTTGCTGCTACCCTATGCCTGGCCTGTTTGAGAGTTGGGAATTGGGTTGGGGATGATGGGCACCTACAGTTGGAGGGATAAGATGTGGGAAAACCAGAAGGAGGCCTTGGGGGAGATCACAGAAGCTCTGAGCATAGCGCAAAGCCTGGTGGGGGCAGATGAGCAGGAACTCAGAGGGGTGGGCTCTTCCTATACTGCCCACCCCTTGTTCTCCCCTGACAGCTTCCGCATCCTGAATCAATGCTTCATTGACCATGTCTGAGCTGAACTTCCTCACTCAAGAGCGTGAAAGCATCAAATTCTATCTTGGGGCAGCCAGGCAGTCGTGAGGGGTGTCAGCCTGGGAGGCAAAGCCCCTGCGGTGGTCACATTCCGCAGAAGCTAACATCAGGGTCGCTGTTTCCCTAGGATCCGGCTTTGTCCTGCTGCAGTCACTGGGGGCTCCTATGAAAGTATGGATTTGTCTGGGTTTCTCTGTTTAATCCCAAATCTGTCAGGCCTTGTTAAATTTGATGGGGCCTGAAAGGTCTGGTGTTAAGCAAATACTCGGTGACCAGAGTCTTTGATGAGAATCAAACTGAAGCTTAATCCTGAGGTAATGGCTTTCCCCATAATCCCAGGAGGCTGGGGCTCAGTGAAGGGCGGTGGAATGCAGCAGGCTGCCTGACGCAGAGCTCAGGGAATGGGGAACGGCTGCTCTCCTGTGGAGAGGAGTTCTAGACTCCCGCAACCGCCCACCCCTCGGATGTAGAGGCCATCACCTGGGAAGGCATTTGCCAGAAGTGGGGTGAGGAGAGGAGGAGAGGAGAGGACAGAGTCCTTTAGTTCATACAGATGGCTTTGAAGAAAGAAAGAAAATCAAAGGGAGGCCAGGGAAGAAGGAGGATTAAGAAGCTGATCCAGGATTCCCAAATGGGCTAGCCTTGAGTTTTTTCTGCTTCAGTCTGAGCTCTGAAAAGCAGAGTTGTCCAAGCAGAGAGTTCGGCTGGGGGCTGGCTGAGGTGCCCTCTGTTTCCCCTTTGTGCAAGGGAGGCCTGGCTCTGCAGGCAGCAGATGGAGGTGGTGGGGTGAGGACCCCCAGTCACTACCAGAATGAGTGTATGGGGTAAATGTGACCACATCTAGAGTCCTTCTGCCAGCCAGGGGAGCCGGACACCCTGGGCTTGGCACAGTGGGGTGGGGGATCCTGGGGGCATGGGCTGGGGACAGTGAGGCAGAGTGTGGATGCGCAGTGGCTGCCCTCTAAGCTGCCCTCTGTGACAAATAGGGCTGATCACGCCATCTCTGCCTGCTCTCTGGAGAGGGCTGCTGTGCGCCTCGTCAAGGTACCTGATTAAACATTCATGGGGAAAAAATAAATAAAATAAACATTTTGCAAAGAGATGCTTAAGCAATCAGGCGCTTCAGGGGGTGGGTTACCGCAGCGCAGTAACCACATGCCCCAGGGGTAATCGGCATTTAATGTCACCAGCACCTCCTGGGTCTCACATGGAGGTGTTGATGCCGCCCTCCCCAGAAGCCCCACCCTCCAGGGGAGGCTGAGAAATCCCAGCCATTTATGCTTAGCTGTTTATTCTTTTCTCTTTCTCATCCTGACTTTGTTTTAGTGCATCAAATATAACCTGTGCGGGAGGAAGGAGCTTGCTCTGCATGGAGGCAGGCAGGAAGGGGGCCTGGTGCTAAGGAAGCAGGCCCTACCTCCTGCAAGGTGTGGGCTGCCAGAGCCTGTCTGGAGGCTGATATGGAGGCGCCACATTGCCCAGTCCTTCCTTTTGTCGCTAAGCAAATGTTTATGGAGCTATGACAGAGAGTGTGTGGTTCCTGCCTTCTCAAAACTGGATATTAATAAGCAAACAGAGAATGTAGATGATGACAATGAAAGGCACGAGTGTGTCAGAAACTATTGTTAGATGATTTACAGGCATTATCTCCTTTGATCTTCATAACAATTGTATGAGGGAAAGACTGTCAGCCCAGTTTACAGAAGACAGCAGCCAGGCGTGAAGCTGCTGAGTAACTTGCCTAAAGTTATATAAGGCAGGGATTTGAACCCAGGTCCTTTGACTCCAGGCTTGTGTTTTACCACTAGCTACTTCTAATAACTAAAAATAGAATTGGTGCTTTGAGTTCCTCACTCTGGCTTAGGCAGCCAGGGGAGATTTCCAGATGAAGTGACATTTTAGCTAAGTCCCCAGAAACACTGGACTTGTCTAGCTCAAAAGCACAGCTGGGTACACTCAGCACAGTGCACAGAATTAAAATCCCAGGCGTCCTCCCATCCCCAGGTAAGATTCTCCCAGGCTCACTTCCTCCCCTTCACTCCCTGCCTGAAGAAATCAATGCCTAGTGACAGCAGCCGGGGTCTCCTCTTTCCATGGGTGCTGCAGGGGCTGCTTGGGCATCATGCAGGCAGCTGTACAGATGTTCCACCTACTGGTATGTCAATTAAAGAAGTACATCAAGCATTTCCCCCACTGAGCCTTTTCCCTGCCACTGGGCTCCCCTGAAGAGTAGGGGCCGATTTTCTGGAGGTATCCATCTCTCTGGCAGCAAACCAAGCTCTTCAGACCAGATGAGTTTTCTTTGCAAATTAACGTAATTCATGGTACCTCTGTAGTCACACACACACCTACACACTTTTATTCATACAGTCTCTGTTTTAATTGGCTTTCTCTATAGATAATGACATGTCAGATAAAGGGTTACTTATTGTACAGAGGACATTCATCCACCAGAGCATGGACAAAGCCTGAACCAGAGCACTGTAGGCAAATCACCACCCAAGTGGGGGCCACCAGGCCAGGTGGGGACTAAAATGGACTTTGGGAGGTGTTCATCTTGTAGTAGACCGGAAGATAGGGGAGGGAGGGAAACAGAAAGTCAAAGATGCCTGGTCATTTACTCATTTACTCATCCACTCATCCAGCAAACCCTTATGAAACACCTTTTCTGAGCCAGCTGCTTTTGCCGGGGGCTGGATTTATCACGAGTCAGTGTGACAGCTGCCTGACATTGTTACCTGAGCTGGCAGATGTGAGTTGCAGTATGGGAAGATCTCAGTGCCCCAGCTTTCAGGAAAGAACTAGACTGTTCTAATCAGCTCTGACTGCTCCTTTGCACTCCATGCAGTGCAGTGGGGAATGACCTTCTCTGATGAAGACCATGGGTGTAGACTCATAGCCCAAAGGGACATTTAGTACAACCTGTTGATTTTGCAGAAACGTAAAGCACCCAGAGAGAAGTGACTGTTTGAGGGCTCACAGCAGAATTGGAACTTGAACCCAGCTCTCTAGGTCCTAAATGCATGGCTTTGTTCCCATGTCTCACCAGATACTGTGGCTGAACAACATCCTTAGTGATAGAAGGATGGTGCAGCAACCTGCCTAGGGAGCGGTGCATTTTCTCCTGGGCAGTGCTCCATGTGGTCCTCTTTTTTGCATTAAAAACATGTTTTCTTTAGAAAGTGGAAATCCTTGAGTAGGATAAGGGCTCGCTGTGGACTTCACTTTTTGTATCTGTCCAGCAGAGTCCATTGAGAGAGACAGGCCTCCTGGAGGTGAGTGAAGAGTGTTGCCCTGCTGTCAGGGAGGATGAGAGCTGAGCGGGTGATCGATGGCTCTGATGGTGACATCTGGGAGAGGCAGCTAGCAGGTGCTGGGCCCTTGGAGTCATGTGGGAGTGGATTCTTTCTGTCTGGGCTGCAGAGGAGTAGTTGTGTTTGCTGTGTGTGGTGTGTGTACAGAAGCACACATACACACACGTTAGAGGAGGCAGACACTGCCCTAGAGGGAGTGGCAATGCTTCTCTGCAAGGAATATGTTCTGCTAAAGATTTCTCAGTCTCCCCTGGCATTTGGAACTAGCCCATATCCCTGGTGTTTTGTACCCAGTTCATCATACCTTTACTCCTGAGGTGAGCGTGCTAAGAGCTCTCAGAGATACTTGCCATTGTACACCTGAGGATGTAATGGAAAGGGCATGGATGAGTTCAAATCTCAGCTTTGCTTCTTACTAGTCACGTGACATTGGGCCAGGTTCTTAATCTCTCTGCGCTCCAGCTTTCTTCTCCATACAGTGGGACTATTATGGGATGATTGCATGATATAGACTGGAACAAGGTATTCACTTGTCAGTCTCCCAATACCTAAGCTAATTCTATATTCACCTGTAGCCCTCTCAACAAAGGGTCTGGATGGCCATTTTCAAACAAAATGATGTAATGGGTAAGTAAAGATGTTAACTCTAAATAATCACTCAACTTGGTAGTAGTAGTAGTTAGTACAAAACAAAACTCTTTCCATAGATGATGGATCTTTGTTAGTCACAGACCCTTATCCTTGCAGGGTGGGGGCACAGCAGAGCTTTAATGTTAGGTCCTGAGTGGAGAGTGGTTTCCATGCTGGGGAGAAGGATCTGAGCAGCCAGAATCTTTGCTTCTTTCCTCCCTGATTGAGCTTCTTAGATATTAGGGATGCCCCAAAATTCAAGGGTATGCTGATTTTGCTAGCTGTGAAGCCTTAGGAGAATTACCTAAACTCTCTGTGCCTGAGTTTTCTCATCTGTAAAATAAGACAATGAACTACCTATAACATAGGTGGAACCCATAACATGGGTTAACACACGTGAAGCATGGGACACTCCTTGTTCATAATAGGCTCTCAAGAAATGTTAGCAGATTCATTTTATTTTATCTATCATCTCTATCTGTCTGTCTGTCTATCTATCTATCTATCTATCTATCTATCTATCTATCTATCTATCTATCTATCTACTATTTGGTTTTGACATCAGATAGACCTAAGTTTGGAGTCCCAGCTCTGCCACTAATTAGATGTGGTACTCTGGGCAGTTGCTTAATCTCCCTAAGCCTCAGCTTCTCACCTGTTGTGTGAGGATGCTAATAGTACTGCCTTGTGCAGTGAGTGGGATTAAGTGAGTTAACATACATGAGGTATGTGACGCAATGTCTGAAACAGGTCAAGTCCTCAACTAATTTGATTTGTGATACAAGTGGGGGCTGCACAGACTGTCTCTAAGGCTCATATCTCTACTGCCTTCTGGCATCACCTCCCAAACACAATGGTACATGTCTAAGAGGATGGGGCTGGTGAGACACTCAGAGCCTGTGGCTCTCCCGTTCTTATGTGCAGGCCCCCTTTCAGTGATCCCAATGCTTTACAGGCGTGCAGCTCTTCATATTTTTTCAAGGTCATTTCATATCTTTTATCTTTATTTGACCTCACAGCAATCCTGTGAGATAAGGTGTATGGTATTAATCTTGTTTCATAGATTAACAAGAAAACAGAGACTCAGAGAGGTTAAGTGATTTACCTAAGTCATTCAGCAAGTAAATTCACGTCTCTCTATTCCAGTTTCAGCAGGAATAATGAGCATTTATTTATTACTTTGCAATGAAGAAAGACTTTCTCACACACTGTCTCATCTGATTGTCGCAACAACTCTGGAGGGGTGGGGATTAGTATCATCCCATTCTGCAGACCTAGAGAGGCTAAAAGATGCTTCTGATTCCTCAGCGAGTAGATGATGAAAGTGAGCTTTAAATTCTGACTTCAAGTTCAATGGTCTACTTGCCATTTTTCAGTCTTCTCTTCAAAAGTCAGTTTATCTGTTTTTTTGTAAAACCCCCAAACAAATAAAACACCAGCTAAAACAGAGGCAGGCAGCTACCCTCAGACAGGCAGGCTGCACCGTAACTTTTCTGACAACAGCATGGATCAAGGTACCCAACAAGAAAGTGTGGAAATCTACCAGGCAGCTTTCCACTGAAGGGTGTAATTAGAGAGCTGACAGGCTGTACATGCAATGCCATTAATGGGTCCACCTGCGAGAGGGACCTGGCGAGCACAGGTAATTTGGACAGAGTGGAGCACTCAAAGGAGATCCATGCTGCAGGTGCCCAGCCTGACCCCCTAGGCCAGAAGCCTCCCCAGGGAACAGGAGGAAGGGCCCGGCCTGGACCCTGCAGGTGACACAAAGCTATTTGCCGTGGCGCTGACTGCACATTATGCTAAAAGTGTGACAGATTTTAGAAGCAGCCTGGGTGGGAACCATGGAAACAGGTTAGGGAAGAGGAGACGCTGATTGCTACTGCTCCTGCTAGTGAAAGAAGAGTGAGCTGGGGAGCTATGCCCTCCCTCCTCCGCCATCCTCGGCCACTGGTCCTCTCCTGACCCCCCGGCTGTCTGTAAGCATCATCCCTCCTAAACATGAAGCCAAATTGGGAAGAGAGGTGGGAGGCAGTGGGGGAGAGGGGGAGCAGTGACAAATCGTGTTGGTCCTGAAGCCTGTGCTTCTGGACTCTCACGCACGCCCAGTCACAGTTACAAGTTCCTCCGTGCGGAAGACCTGCCATGTGCCAGGTCTTCCTGTGTGGGGTGCTTCCCCTAGGCTAGCTCCAATCCTCCCAAACACTCTGCAAGGTTGACATAATTACCTTCGTGATGCATATGAGGAATCTGGGGGCTGAGAGATTAAGCAACTCGCTCAAAGTCACACAACTACTGACAGTATGAATTTGCATCTGGAACTGTCTGACTCTGAAGACTGTGCTCCTTTCTTTACTCCGTGCTCACTTCCAGGATAACAGCAGCCCTCTATGAACACTTACAAACCACACTCTCAAACCAATAATTTAGCAAAGAAAAAAAACCTATGAATTTCCCTTTCAGTATGCACGAGGTCACTGGGGTTTGCCACAGTGGTGGTCCTGTCTTCAAGAAGAATAGAGAGGAGACTGTTAGACTTTCTGCTGGTGGAGCTGCCAGACAGAAAGAACTAATGCTCTATCCTGTGGTCTCTTTCCCTAAGGGTCTTCACCAGCTCCCCTCTTTCCTTGCCTTATAGCATGGTTACCAGTCTCTTGAGCAGAGAATCCATCTTCTCTTCTTGTCAGGAGTAAGGAAAAGGTGCTGGATGTGTAGGCTGAAGAACAACCCCTGGTCAAGCAGAGAAATGGTTTTCTGTTAGAGGCGCCAAGCCGAGCAATGCAGATCTAGCCCCAGATTCATGCAGCTGTCTGTGGTACTGAAAGTGGAGGAGGATGGGTCAAGGACACCACCCAATTCTGAGACGTCAAGACAGAGGCTTTCAGTGCCCAGAAACCTCTGGCCTCTGGGATCCCTGAGCTTTGCTTTCAAGTGACTAAGATCAGAGACTCATACCGAGGAAATTTGAAACATCTAGTGCTGGAGCACCCTGTCCAAGGAGATTAGTCTAAAGGGCAGCATGGAAAAACATCAGAGATGAGCTGACACAGAGAGGGTCAGACTTCAGTGGTTCTATGAAGATAACTGTGGGGAGGTCAAGGGTAGAGTATCCTAGAGTAGAGAGGGAACAAGAACCTTAGGGCAGGTGTTTTCTGGAGGGAAGAGGAGGGTGTAGCCTGGGTCCCATGAGACAGTGGATAGAGGACCAAAGCCATCTAGCAGGACACTCTTTATTGTTCTCCTCCGGGAGAAAAATTGAAAAAATACACAACCCCTCATTCATAAATTCAAATTGAAAAAAAAAAACAAAAAAACCCCCACAACCGTTAGGGCAGATGGGCAGATAAGACACCAGTGTGGGATGTTGTGGAAACTTAATTTTTTATGTGGAGTAGCCTCTTCTCCTTGTTTAGGAAAACGTAGGTTCTTCTCTTGTTGTAGGCTAAAATCTTCACCTGGGTACATGATTTTATTCCTCTGGAAAGCTGGTCCAATATTATCACCCCGACCTGGTGCCACCTTGTAGCTTCAATCTTGACCTGGCACTGTGTCGATCCTGTAATCTATAGACAAATCTTTCCCCTCCTAAACCCCTTCAATATTCTGTATTCTCTTTCTTCACTGTATTCCTTTCCTTCCACCATACATTTTCTTTAAAAAATGATCAAATTTTGTTGTCCCTGTTTTTCCTTATTCCATTTGCTCTACAGTTCATGAAATTAGCCCCTTTCTCCTGGTTCATGCATGCCTCCGTTGGCCAATACTCATTGAGCATCTACTATGTGCCACATGCACACCAGGTGTTGAGGACACGACTAAGCAGTTCCTGTCTTTAGGAGCTTACTTCCATCTAGTGGGGCAGGCAGATATTAATACAAAGGACACAAATAAATGCTGGATGATAATGGTGGTAAGTGTTAAGAAACCATGAGATGGGGTGCTAAAAACCCAATAACAGATAGACATGATCTAGTTATAGAGCCGGGGACAGTGTCCAGTGGTCTTCTCATTGCCAAGTCCAATGGATGCTTTACAGTCAAGATTTGATGATGATATTTCCCTTTAAAAAGACTTCAAGGAGTGCTCTGAGGGTCCGCAGAAGAGCTCAAGAGAATGATGTACCTGAAACCAAAGGGTGAGAGAGTTTGAGGAAGGGCATCTTTGGGCTTTCTCTGCCTCGAACATCTTTCTTCTCTCCCATGATTGGCCACCATCTATTCTTTATTAGAAAACTCACATTGGACATTTTTATTTTGGTGAAGTCTTCTCAAATCCCTCTAACCCATTCTACCTGATCTACTCTATGCTAAATTGCATTATGAACACACACTATCAGCATATTAGGCTGATATTTTTCATGTGTATGCGCCTTTCCCTCTTAGGAGTGAGGGAAGCAGGGAACTGGACAGAATGTGATTTAATTCATCTTTTTATGGACTTGCCCCTTGCTACCGCATGCACACACTTAGCCTTGTATATGTAGAAAGGAGGGATGGATGGATGGATGGATGGATGGATGGACAGATGCCTGTGATGTCATTGCAGACACACAGTTCACAGAGGCGGCAAAGTGTCATTGAAGAAGCAGTGGAACAAGCACTCAGAAGAGCTGGGTTTGGGGTCTGGGTGAGTCATTGAGTTGTGTCACTGTTTGCAATTTTCTTTATCTCTTTGTGCTCAGTTTTCCAACGGGCAAAATGAGAAAATTTGATGGTTTGATTTCTAATGCTCTTTCACGCTCTAAATTTCTATTTATCTTCTGTCTCATCAAGGGAAATAAGATCATCTCTTGGGTAGAAAATCTGTTTTCTGCCAGATCAACAAATCGTCACTGGTTGCCCAGTGTGAGGCCATCCACTGTCACATGGTGTAGAGATTTATAATAATAAAAAGAGAGTGTGCTCTTTGCCTTCAGGGAAATTACTGTTTGGTTGGAGAGGTAAGTTCTGGAAGCTGCCCAGGTCAGGAATGGTGGAAAGGAACCCCTGCTTTCACTGGGCTCTTTTGCTCTCAGAAGCCAAGATAAATGCCATCTTGACCCTATACCACAGCTACCCCCCTTACTTAAGAGAGGATTTGGCTTCTTCCAGCTCAGTGCCTCTGTACAGAAGATTCTGCTCATTTAGGATGTTCCTACCCTCTAAGGACCTGCCCTGGTTGCTCAGACTATAATCTAAACTGACAACAGACTTTCTGTTTTAAAAACAAGTCCTATCATTTTCATCCTCTCCGCTCAGCTTCTTCCCTCATCTCTCCCTCCCCCGGCTTCATCATCCCCCTTCCTAAGTTGATAGTGAGTCTTATTAAGTGGTGCTGTGTCATAAACTGTTGAGTTGTGTCAGCTGGAAATGGAACATGATTAAGTATATAAAGGAGCTCCAGCCTCGCCTGCCACAACATTACACAACAGAAGCCTTGGCAATGTGAGAGCATCTTTTCTTTCTCGCTTTCCTTCCTGGGGAACCCTGAGACCCTCCTCTCACTACATGGGCCCTGTTACTGGATCCTTGGGTCACATTGGCTTGGGAATGGGCACTCCTGGTTAGCCATACAGGCATAATAAAAGCTTTCTTATGGCAGTATTTCTCAAGGCTGACTACATTTCAGATGGACCCATGGCTGCACCACTCCCTTGTTTGTCCCTCCCCCAACCCTACCCCATTTCCACATTTCGTGCTCCCAAAAGAGCACTAGGGTCAGCTGTAGTTGCCATAGCACCCTCTGGCCAAGCCACCTCTTCGATTTATCTCCTTCGCAGACTCCACAGGAGGATGCTATTTTCTTCTGTTTCTCCTGAAAGGCCACCTACTCCTGCAACACTTTTGGGACCGATCATATGATGTCTGCCTCACACCATCAGCTGGTCCTTGCTCAGCAGGAAGTGGAGATACGGACAAGCTCTTATCAGGGGCCCAGGCAGGATGCATGCTGCTGGGAAGTCTGAGCATCTCTGGTGTAAAGCAGGGCCCAGGAACTGAGATCTCTTTCCCAGGTCCAGCTGCCCCAGAGCTGGCAGAATGCAGCAGAAATTAATGAGGAGTCAGTGTATGGTACTGGTTAGGTAATTGAGGATGGCAAAAAGTGGGCAGAACTCCTGGATAAGTCCAGAAACAGGCACAGGAGAGCCCAGTATATCTCCTTGGGCCAGGGAACTGAATACCCGATGACCCGTCCTCCTACCTATTTCTGATTTGGTAACTTTTCTAGCCGATGGCCTCTAATTCATCTGGCAAAACAGTATCCTGTTATGATGTGAGGAATCTGGGTACCTCTAGCCGTATCATCCTAATTCTGGTCTTCCTTCTGGCCTCAGGATCTGGTCTGGATCTGTACTTTTGAGGGGCCTTACTTGTAAGTTCATTAAAATAGCACCTTGACTCAGTGTACCTCCTCTGTGTCCTATAAATGAAACTGAGGCTCAGAAAGGGCAGGTGACACCCTTAGTGGGTGTTTTCCCTCTCCTTTTTCTCTTTTGTTTCATAGCAATCTCTGTTTTCACTTGGAGTCAGGGGCTTTTGACCCACAGCAAAGGGCCCTTCACGCCCATGAATCTAGAACCCATCATTGTCTTCCTCTGGGAAATATGATAGTACTGTCTCTCTGTGACCTTGGGCAGAAGTCGCAGTATCTGTGAGGCCCCACAGTCCCTTCTGAGTCCCAGACCCTTAATTCCAAATGCCTGCTGGATATATCTGCCATAGATGCATTCTCGAATTCTCCCTTTCCTTATTGCTCACATTCAATCAACACGAAGTGCTATGGATTTGCCTGTCTAAATACCTCTTAAATCAATCACTGCCTGATCGTCTATAGCCATAGCTTTAGCTCAACTTGTTTTGGTTTTCCCTGAGATTATCACCTTTTCTCCTCTTACCTGCTCTCCCTGTCTTCATCCTGATCTACCTTCAACCCCCTGCACATTGCCTTGAGAGCTGTCTTTCCCAGACATACACCTGATTGTGCCACTGCCCCATGGAAAGACTTTCAACAGGTCTCCATCATCTTTAATGTGACATACAAGGACCCTCACAACGTGGCTTCAGTCTGTCTGTCTGGACTCATCATCTGACATTATCTCTCTTCAATCTTATACTCTAGCCATGCTGAACAATGTGTCATTCCTTGACATGCTATTTGCATTTACATATTTGTGCCTTGACTCAGGTACACTGAGTCAAGGTGTTATTTTAATGAACTTACAAGTAAGGTCCCTTAAAAGTACAGATCCACTCTATCCTCTGCCTGGAATGCCCTCCCTTGCCCCCTCCTGTCATCCCTACCTTGCTAACTCCCCTTTCTTGAGACCAGGTTGAATTGCCACCTCCTCCGTGAAGCCACTCCTAATTGCCCAAGGGAGTATTCTTCTCCGGGCTCCTCTAGCACATTGTTTGCCTCCCAATCATCCATCTTATTGATTTATAACTATTTGTACATATGCAGTTCTCCCCCACTACATAAAGGGTTCCTTGAGTGTAGGAACAAAACTCCTAATACAATGTATAGACCATAGGTGCTTGATTAATGTTATTGAATGAATGTAAGACATTTGCAAGATGAGAAGGGAGGGTTTGTGGGTAAGGGCTAGTAGGGGGTTCTGAGAGAAGACAGAGAGAGCAGGTTTTGTGTCCCCAGTGGCTGTTACTGATTTTCAGGAACACTCCCAATGTGAAATATTTAGTCCTGTTTCCTTTTCATGTACATACATTCACAAGTTGGATAAAATCCTTTGTCTGACCATGTGTTTCTATTTCTGCTTTAGGTAACATCATCACAGTAATCAATAGGTGGTTTGAGGCTGTACAGAATGGTTCCCTTCCTTCTCCCTGAGGCCTTCCCTCCCATAAACTTTGGACACTCTTAGCCTCTGTTCCATGTTGCAAAGGCCTGTGTGTATCCAGAATATTGGGATTTGGGCAATGAGTGAGTCTAGGCTTGAAAATATGACCAGAGGGCAGAACCTGTCAGGTTTCTTATTGGCCACCAGTGGGGTAAGCTACTGTTTCTTAGTTTCTGGAATGACCAAAGGAAGAATCCGTGTGTGGTTCATGAAAAGCAGGAGCTCACCTCGGCTGCCCTTGGGAATTTGGCATTTAGCTAGCTTTTATTTGCCTTGCAATGTTTTGCTCTATTCTAATACATGGCTTTATGTGTTTAGCTTGTGTACAAAGTTTACTCTCATAAATGGCTTATATTCTGTCTAGAGGGACAGCAAGTCCTGGGCTAGAGTCTGTGAGCAGAGTGTAATATAATTCTGATGTTTTATTAACCATAATAACCAGAAGTCTCTAGCCACTAATATATCTGCATAGAGGTTTTTCCTGAATTTCCAATTATTTTAACTTTCAATACAAACTGGACAGAAAATTCATTTCAATGCAGTTGAGCTTTTTATTCATTCTAAGCTGAGATTAAGTCATCTGCTATGTGAACCGGAAGTCCAGGGGCTGTAAGAGTAAGTACCTGGGCTTCTCCCTGGCACCAGAAGTGGTCTCTGGAGCCATGTGGATTGAATAGACTTGGAGGAGTTACTTTCCCATTTTCTTGCCGCCTTTCCTGTGAAATTTACATCCTTTGGCCCTATGAAAACTGACAGAAAATATCCAAGAGATTTACTTTCCCAAAAAGAAAAAAATATGGACCTTTTAGGCCAAGTTATTGCTGGTTCTTTTTATTTTTTAAATTAAAATTTTTTTTTCTGTCTATCCCTTTAATGGGTGATAAAATTGATTGAATCTCTGGCTGCAGATGACTTCAGAATATTAGTTGGGATGGTATTGATTTTTTTCTCTTTATAAAGCTTTTCTATAAAGAAAGCACCTGACAACTTTAAGTTACAAACTTTTAAGTTAAATTATGAACCTTTTAGCTTTGCATTAGAAGTGGTATCTGAAACCTGATTTGCTAGATCAACCACATTAGTTGTGTTATGTTATTTTCTAAAAACACATTTCAGAGAAATAACTCCAATCTGTGTTGCATTTTATAGAGCAAAATAATTGAATGGCGGCTGTTTGTAATTTTAGCAATCTCTTAACCTTAATCATATTTAATGGCTTTTCTCTTCAGGCTAACAGGAGAGAGAAAAAAAAGGTTCCAGCTCCGTTATATAACCGTGCTACAGTAATGCACCCCGGTCCTTGGCAGCACTGTAAATTCCTCCTCTCTGAATTGTTGGTTCGGGACAATCATTCAGCAGGGAATTACTTTCTCATCTATGAAATAAATGAGATGTTAAACTAGTTTTCTGCTTCCTGTGGTACAAATGTATCAGTGTGCAGCCCCGTGCAGTGAGAAAACAAATGCCCAACGCTTCTGATGATGGCGACCGGAGCTGGAGAGGGGCACAGGGCTCTGGGATCAGTGAGTGAGAGTGTGGCCTGGGGGAGAGGAGACCGGAATGAAATGAGATGTAAAGGAGAGAGGGGAAGGGTGCTCCGAAGGTGCTGGAGGTGCAAACCCCTATTCAACAGAGCCAGGGAAGCAACTCAGGAATGCGGGGGATCTCTGTGCTGCATTCTGTGGAGATTTTTTTTTTTTTGATGATTGATTGGTTGCAGGTGATGCTTCTTGGGATTTCTTCTTTAGAGTTTGAACACATGTCCACTCAGAATCTCACTAGCTTTTACAATCTTGATGGATCATTGGAAAGAGTGGGGAAGGATTCTTCTTAGTTCAGAGAGGCAGAAGCTGAGAATCAGGAAGGGGAGAGGGTAAAGACTACTTAGTTAGGGGTAAAGTTGAGATTAAAAGTCAAGTCTATCAAGAAAGACAGACTGAGCCTCCAAGCTCACTGCTTACAAATGGGGAGGCTGTTGCTTCCGCAGCCTGGGGGTGTCCTCTCCTTGTATCGACTCTTCCTCCTCACAATGACCACCTTCAATGACCTCAGTGCCAGGTTAGGATGCCAGGTGGGATTTGATTTACTGGCAGGCTCCTACCAAGGTGAGCTACATCATGAGGTGCCCTCCTCTGTACCCTGTTTGCCTGTTCTGTCAAATTCTGCAAATTCCCTTTAGAAATAGGGCCCAGCTCTCTTGGCTGGGCCCCTGTGCCTCTGTATGCCCCAGAATGGTAAGAATCATGTCTTTCTTGGTCATACCCTTGGCACATCGTCAGTAAATAAATGCTGGATGGGTGAAGACATGCTCCTGCCTACTAAGTCCATGTAGCTTCTAGGCCAGTCTCTAAGGAAACGGTCTTGGTAGCGGGGGAGGTCCTGGTGCCTGACTGACTTTGAGTCCCCACTCCACTCCAAACCAAGGTCCTGGGGTTTTGGGGAGCCCATGTCTTGGACCAGCAAGGCAGTTAGTGACTCACATTCAGGCTTGGTTTAGCCCAGGACCCAGCTCCACTGAGAGAACTGTTCACAGATTGTGAAGGCTTTGTGCATCGTTTCTAATTAGAAAATTGCCTTTGGAATTGAAATATGTTTCACAGATGAATTTACTGAACTCCTTGCCGAGGTGCGATTCTCTCATGCTTGTTGTGAGACAATTCCACTCTGAGGCGGCATATGGAGATATCAACATCTCTGCAAATTATGAAATCATCAGCGGTCAAAAATAGTCCCAACTTCTTGGTTGCCTGAAAATAGCTGGGCTGACCACTGGGGATATCTGAGGTGTGGACCTATCCATGGAGATGGAGCAGGAGCTGTCTTGCTCCAGTCTCCACCCATAGGTTAGTTTAGTGCCCTCTCTGTGGCTCCTCTGCTCTGGCCTGGGGCTTTAAGGGAGTCCTGGCAGTAAATCTAGAACCACAGTACACAACTCATTTATACACCAAGAGCTGAGTCGAAAATGCACATTTTCACTAATGTTTATTTAAAATAGTGTCATTCTTCCCATTAACTGCAATAATATTTTTGGCATTATTAGAGAACAATTCATTCATGTTCCTAAAGCACCTGAAATTTGGGGGCACCATTTTAAAATTTACCAGCAAATGGGAAGATTGGCTAAGAGGTCTCACCAAGCCATGATCAGAAAGAATTTGCCAGCCATTGGTCTATGCACAGACCCTAGGAAAGGTGTAACTCAGAAGATCTTTGTAGGAGATGAGTAAGTTCTCATCTGCAAAGAAAACATTGGTGCCGCAGACTCACATCACGTGATTACTACTCATCCTAGTATAATTGCCAGTACAATTGCTGCATATTATGTAATATTTAATTTTCCCAACAGCCCCCAATCTGCAGGTGAGAAAAAAGTCTCCAAGAGGCTGAGTAAGGTTACATAGCTAGTAAGACTAATGAAACCAGATTTTAAATTTAGATTGGACTGACCCCAAGGCCCATGTTCTTCCCATGATGTGATAAAGCCTCAGGGAACCGCGTGAGGGAGAAAGCATGAGAAGGCTGAGAGGCGAGCCGACTGAAGCAGTGGCTTTTGTGACTTCCCAGCCAGACCCAGCCACAGCCTGGTCCCTAAGGCTCCTCACTGCTTTCCAGGCCTTTCCAACTGCATCTCCTGGCATGCTCTCCCTAAAAATGCTCACGTAAGTGAATCTGTGTAGGAACAAAGTAGAGGAATGCATAGAAACCCTATCTTTAGAGGCCTCTCCATGGGCAGATGACAGTAAGGATTGGTGTTAGGCAGTCCATTCGTTTCTCATGGCTCTAACAAAGTTCTACAAACTGGGCTACAAACTGGGCAGCTTGAATACAATAGGACTTTTTCCCTCCAGACATTCTGGAGGTAGAAGTCAGGAATCAAGTTGCCAGCAGGGCCATGCTCCTTCTGAGACTCCGGCTGGATCCTTCCCTGCCTCTTCCAGCTTCTGGCTGTCGCTGGCAGTCCTTGCCATGATGCTTCTTGGCTGGCAGCTGCATGGCCCCCATCTCTGCCTCTGTCCTCACCTGGAGTCTCTGTCAGTGCACGGCATTCTCTGATTCTCATAAGGACACTGGCATATTGGATGAGGGGACTTACCCAAAAGACCTTGTTTTAACTTGATTACATCTGCAAAGACCCTATTTCCAATTAAGTTCATATTCTCAGGTACTGAGGATGAGGACCTCAACATGTCTTTAGCAAACGTAATTCAACCCATGGCAGGCAGGGTATTTGAAGTGCTGCCCCCTGGAAATGGAGGGGAGATCCAATGAGGTTTCAGGGGCTTCCTGTGATGACACTCGCAGGAACAGAGGAGCTTCCTATGGAGACTGGCCAGAAGCCCCACTCCCTGCTCCCTTCCCTTCCTCTACCTGGCATCCGTCAGAGATGCTCCAGGCTCAGCCTCACATCTAGCACCAGCCGGGACATGAGACAGGGAGATGCAGCCCGTGTCACCTGGTTTGCCAAGAGGCCTTCCTCCAGGCCTTTTCCAGACTCTAGGGCCACTTCCCAGAGGCAGGTTTCCTGTGCTGTGGGTTCTGCCCAGGAGGGCTCCTTCCGTGTCTTGGGCTCATCCATGCCCCTACCCAACTGTTTTTGGGCCCAGACTCCCTTTCATGTCCTCCTCAGCCCGCTGGGCACGACAGGCATCAGAGGCTTTGCCAAAGAGCCGCCTTTCTCTAGCCCCACTCATTGCCATTGCCTCCCAAAAGCATTAAAGTTGCATCTGTCACGTTATCTGGCAATGCTGTCTGTGCGCGCACGTGTGTGTGTGTCCACAGCTCCTGTCTGACATCAAAGGGGAAATATTAAAGAAACCAATCATCTCCCTCCCCCTCATCAAAAGTACAAATAACTTAGTTATCTGGGGAGCATAATGGCCTGACTTTCCCCAGCCCCCTACATAACGAGCTCTTTCTGAGCTGCCTCACCATGATCCTAATTGTTTTTAAATGTCTCCGCTAACCACTTCATACAGAGAGCATCAATCTGCACGCGGGTAACTGAGAACCACGCTGCCGCTTAGGATGACATATTCTTGCAGTAATTAAAAACATGCTTAAGAAGATTCAACCCCTCTGTTGCTGGCACTTGGCACGCAAGTGTGGCTGTCCAGCCTGTTTCCAGTCTGTTTCAGCCCCTGTGGGTTGCAGCTGAGCCCTAACTCTTCCCTGGGATGGGAGGACCCTGTCTGCTTGTTAGGTTGCTTAGTAGCCTTTTTTAATCTTTTTTTTTTTTTTTTTTCCCCTGAAAATGATCTGTTAAGCCTCTCCAGGGCAGGAACGGTCTCTGTGGAGTTGCTTTTCCATCTCCTCCCCATGCCAGGTCTGAGACCTCTGCCCAGGTCAGCACTCTACCATCGTAGTCCACCTGACTGTTTATTATCAGCCATTGATGGGTGAGCCCAGCCATGCAGAAAGTGGGGCCTGGGCCTGCAAAACCAGGCAGCAGGCAGAAGGAAACTCTGGGATGCAGGAAATATTTTAGTGTCTTCTTTTGGTGCTCTGAGTTCCTGGGATCTCAGGAGGGGAAAGGAGGGACTCTCGATTGTTTTCTGGGAGCAGATGTTTGTGTTTCTGTCTTCAGGGGGCCTGGGATCTACAGAATGGAAGCATGGGAAAATGTGGAGTTGGACAGGGATGGGGAGACATGGTTGGAGTCAGGAACTATTGTAAAACAAAAATATTTTCTGCATCTGTGCAAGTTTGGGTGACTGCCAGCAAGGCTGGGAGAGACATAAAGGATCTACTGCCAAAGAAACAGCCAGTGAAAGGCCAGAAACAGGATGAAGTTCTTGAAGGATGCTTAGGTAGATGATGGCGTGACAAAGTTAGAACAGGGCTGGAGAGGAAGCAGGGTTAGATGCAGGATGCTGGACATGCTGTAAATCCTTGAATCAGTGAACCAGTAAGGGGTCACAGGCATCTTTGTCCCTGCACGTTTGAGTCGTATGGGGCTTGGCTGGGGCTGGGATCGGCCAGTCAGAAGTTCTCATGCTTCTGACCAGAAAGAGGTAGAATAGCCTCAGCAGCTGACAGTGTCCGACTGGAGGAGCAGTGGGTGCCTGGCATATCCTGATGCTTCCACTAAAAGCGAGGCTCCTGACACACTGGAGGGCTTGTGAGCTGACCCTAACATCAGCTCCCACCCCACCAAGCTGCTCCTGGCTCCAGCTGTTGCAGCATCTGCTGAGGCCAGGCTAACAAAAATCAGGATCTGCTTGGGGGAGATCCCTCCTTTCTGAACTCCAGGCTCATAAAATTTCTTCTAACCACAACTGCATACCCCACATCCCCACTTGGTAAGAGAGGTGTGTGTGTGACCATGTGAGTTCAGAAAAACATAGATATATTTCTACAGATACATTTAGCCTACGCAACCCAAATTTCCTGTGGAATTAAGTTATACACCAGCCTCCAAGAAAAGCTGAACCTTGGTCTCTGCTTCAACGTAAGCTGCATGAAAACAATACATCCCTCCAGGTCTCCAGCAACAAGTAAATAAATAAATAAATGAAATAAATAGAATTCACAAAGAGTAGAGCTCTGAAGTCTATCTGTTGCTGGAAGGAATTCTACTCCAATGCCCCCTCTGTCTGAACTGGGAGGTGAAGCTAATGTAGAGAGATGAAATCCAGCACGACTCCCGAGCAGTTTTCCTGTAACCAGCTCATTATGCGTTAACCTGTAAGACAATATGTTTTAAAGAGAACCACATTCATCACCTCAGAAAAGTCATATTAACATAATTTCTGGGAAAGAACAATGGGGGAAAAATGTTAGTCATTGTTGATGGAACAGGTAAGTTTCAGTAGCATGATCTGTTGAATATTCATACGATATTGTTTTTGACATTTAAGAACTCAATTATCCGATGACTAATCAGTCTTTTACAGTATGTTATTTTTGTGACTAGAACTGAAATACTGATAAGCCCCAAGAGAGCACAGTGTTCAGATGGATTTATTAGTATTTTTCAACCCTGGCTTTCTCTGGCATGCATGTCCAGGGGAATTTAGTACCTGTGACAGTGAGGCGCCGAGGGTCTGCTGGAGTCAGCCAGTGCATGCAGACCAGATGCTGTGCTGACTGATTTTGCTACGGTAATTTTTTTCTGTTAGTGAGGGGCAGCCAGGACTGTGATGTGCCCTACAGCTCCGGGCTCAGAATCAGCTCAGCTCCTTATAGCTATCACATTCACTGCTGGTCAGGGGGAAGTGTACCTGTCCAATCTTCACCCCAACCCGTACCCTTGGGCATTGAATGATCTGTACAGGAGGGCAGTTGGATGCCACAACAATTAAATGAAGTCTATTTTAGGAAAATGTCAATAACTTTCTCTAGAGCCAAGGTCCCCATGGTGAATTAAAGATTGCAGCAAATTATTTACGATTCATCCTAGTGAGAGGTAGAGTCTAATTCTCTTCCTCTTGAGTCCTGGCCTTAGTGACTTTCTTAACCAATAGAATGCAGCAGAAGTGACATCCTAGAATGTCCAAGACTGGGTCAAAAGAAACCTTGCAGGTCTTTTTAGAACACTCGTTCTAGGAACCCGGTTTCCATGTTGTGAGGAAACCCAAGCCACTTCAATGGAGAGGTCCACGTAGAGAGGACTCCAAGTCCCTAGATGACGGTAGTTGTTGAACTCCTAGGTGACAGCCATCTTCGAAGTGGATCCCCCAACTCTGCTGAAGACACATGGATTAGAGACCAGCAGCCGTTGTTACCAAACCCTGCCCAAATTGCAGGCATTTGAACAAAATCACTAATTGTTTTTGTTTTAAGTCACTATGTTTGGCGATGGCTTTTTAAAACATACCAGTAGATAACTGGAACTGTCCCCAAACAGCCAATGACAGTTGCTCACTGAATTTGGACAGAGACCAGGTTCTAGTCCCAGCTGTGCTGCCAGGTAGTTCTGTGGCTCTGAGCCAGCAGTTGTCCTCTTGAGGTAGCTCGGCATGATAGAAAGAGCTCATGCTTCAGGGCCAAAAAAAATCTAAGTTCAAATTCTTGTTCTGAAACTGTTTAGGGCAATCCATTTAGCCCTTTCCAGTCTTTGTCTTCTTATGTGGTAAGTGCGAAGAATATTCTCTCTTGAAGTGCCATTATAAAAAGAATTGGCACATGGTGATGTTTAGTGAGTGGAATCCCCAGTTTCCTCATCTGTAAAGTGAAATGCTGGAGTGTTGGGAGCCTGCAGGGCCTCGTGGGAAGTGCTTGGACTCTGGAGTTGGGTGAATCTGGTTCCTAACTGAGACTGCTGCTAGCCCATATGGCACCCTTGTCTGAAGAAGAGAAAGGCAGATGCATCCTGATGGATGATGGTACCACAAACAGACTGTGCCCTGGTATAATTAGAAATGGGGGGTGTGGCCCCTTACCAGGTGCCCATCTTGCTAAGCAGAGCACAGATTGGATTTCAGCCCCTAATATACCCCTCAGTTGAGTGCCTTTGGCCACTGGACCTGTACAACTGTAATGAACTGCTCCTGTTCAGACCAGACTTGCTTTGTAACTCCGTAACCAACTTTAAACAGGAATTGTATACTCTCAGTTTCCATATCTGAAGAATGGGTAGTGCAATACTTATGTATCCGGCAGAGCTGCTGTGAGAATTGAAGGAGTAAGATGCCTAGCAGGGGCTCTGGCACAAAGTATAACAAGTATTAGTTTCTTTTCCCTTTCCACACTAAATACCACTGGAGACTTTTTAAAAAGAAATTAAATCTCCTGTCTATCCCAGGAGTAGATGAGGACAGAGAACAGTTGGCAGCAACACCAGCTGAAGGACCAGGGAAGGCAGTGGGAAGAAAGGGGTAGCAATGTACTAGAAGGGTCTATCAGTGGGTTTTGGAAAATTCCATATCTAATATTTATTTTATAGTTCTATGACCTGTGAATCTGAAACCTCAAAAGAGCCAATTGTTGTTGACATTGGCACCATTGCAATAGTCAGGGCAGGGCACTGGCTGGCTGAGTGAGATCAAGAATTCATGCACAAGCGGGGTCAGATGGTCAGCAAAGGTGAGTATCCTCCTCAGTGCCCCCACAGCACCCTGTGCATTTCTTTATTGTTGCCCCTTTCTAGTGTTCAATTCTCTGCAGAATTGTCTTCCCACAACCCCAGACCATGAGTTCTTTTTTTTTTTTTCTTTCCTGAGATGGACCCTTGCTCTGTTGACCAGGCTGGAGTGCAGTGGTGTTATCTCGGCTCACTGCAACCTCCAGCTCCCAGGTTCAAGTGATTCTCCCGTCTCAGCCTCTCAGATAGCTGGGATTACAGGTGCACACCACCACACCCAGCTGATTTTTGTATTTTTAGTAGAGATGGGATTTCATCATGTTGGCCAGGCTGGTCTCAAACTCCTGACCTCATGATCCACCTGCCTCGGCCTCCCAAAGTGCTGGGTTTACAGGCTTGAGTCACTGTTCCTGGCCCAGACTGCCTTTGAGGGCAGTGCCTTTGCCTGTTCATCTTTGTATCCCCAGCACATCGTGGGGCTCAATATTTCTTTTTTCATGATTAAATGAACATAGGGACAGTAAAGGGAGCTAGCATTTATTAGACAACATAAATATACAAGGACCATTACTAAACTTTTGCATTGACACTTGACAGCATCCCTATTTGTGGGAAAGTGGAGAAGGAAATAGTATTTGATTTGCTGAGCCTGATCTCTGTGTGAGGAATTCTTCCAGGAACTTTATGTACATAATTTAATCCTTTAAACAACTTTGTGGGATAGGTGTTATTATACCCATTTCAGAGATAGGGATAAGGAAGCACTGATTAAAAAGAAGAAGAAGAAGAAAAACTAAGCAAGTTGCTCAGATAAACATCACTTAAAAGTGGTATCCTAAGGCAGGAATAGAAAACCAAACACCACATGTTCTCACTCATATGTGGGAGTTGAACAATGAGAACACATGGACATAGGGAGGGGAACAACACACACCGGGGCCTGTTGGGGAGGCAGGGGGAGGGAGAGCATCAGGAAAAATAGCTAATACGTGCTGGGCTTAATACTAGGTGATGGGTTGATAGATGCAGCAAACCATCATGGCACACGTTTACCTATGTAACCAACCTGCACGTCCCGCATATGTACCCCGGAACTTAAATTTCTTTTTGAAGTGGTATAGTTGAGATTTGAATCTAGATCTGTCTGACTGTTAAGTTCTTTCCACTCTACCATACACCCTCTTTCAGGAAATAGCCAGACACTGAGTGTTGCAGAGATGGGAGCACAAGAACCCGTGTTCAAAGGTAGAACAAAACCAGGAGATTAGGGGAAAATGCGACATTCGGCAGTAAATATTTACTGAGTACCTACTTTGTGCCAGGAAATATTCTAGTATTCTAATCACATGACATATATCAATGAGTGAACTGGATGCAAATCTCTTCCCTTATTGAGCTTCTAATCTATTGAGTAACATTATCAAAGAGCAAAGCCGCGTATTAGGTCCAGGATGTTTATTTAAATGTGCAAAGCTTCCCAGAGCAGAATTGGAGGTAGCAGGGCACAAACATGCAGGGGAATGCTGTTGGGATCCAGACTCGGTTAATAAGAACACCATCACTGTTGCTGTATCAAGGGGGGAACCTTGGCTTCTGGAGAAACTCTGTAGTAGATAGGGCAATAGCTCAGTGATTGACATCTGCAGTACTAATAGCTGATACAAGATAGAAAGAGACTAACTCAGTACTGAGACATATGTATGTTAATATTATCTTGTTTACAGTTAGGACTGATCTTCCGAGATGGGAGCAGAGTGGAGTCTCCAAAATGGGATTAAGCAAATTTAAAGAGTTAGGCAAATTATTTCCTTGGAACCCTCCAGAATACAAGACTTCTCTGCTGCTCAAGAGTAACAGTAGCGGCCACAGTTTTCACCACATGGAGGAATCTGGACTGTTTGGACACCTACCATCCCTAACTTGAGTGACCCTAAACTCCTTGGGATATGAGCAGTAGATTCTCTTTGAGGTCAAGTTGGAGATCTTTGCTTTAGAATCTAGAACAAGCAGGCTATCCAGAAGTATAATCAGTTCTTGATTATCTGCATGAATGTAGGTTATCTTCCCAGTCTCTCTTGGGCACAGGTAACCTAAAATAATGGAAAATCTAAAAACCATTTACATTTGGCCTTGGGATGCATTATATGATTTTTTCCAGCAGGTTTACTTTCATAATGATGTTTGACTTAGGATGAAATTAAAATTCGTAAGCTTTCCCTGAGCATACATCAGCTGGGGTGTGGGAGGAAGGAAATACAATGCAGTGGCTGAGAGATGCTGGGAGGATAGAGGCAGCTGACCCTGGCAGTACAGCAGAAAATCCCTGTTGCTGATTGCACCCAGTTCAGAGGTATGGGCCTGTCTCTATGGGACTTGGTGAGGTCAGAACTGGATCTGGATCTCTTAGACTCAAATTCAGCAAGATTTATTGATGTGTCAGACCCTGAGATAAGCACTTTAACATCTTTATTTCATTTAATCTGACCAATGGCCTCATAATGTAGGTATTATTATCCCCAAATTACAGAAGAGGAAATTGGGTCTCAGAGAAATGAAACGCTTCCAAGTTACATAGCTGGCAAATGATGGAACCGAGATCTGACCCCGGGGTTTCCTCGTGAAAAGCCCACTGCACTTTCCACATCTGACTGTCACTTGCAACAATAGCATCCGGGCAACCAGCGGTCAGTGAACATGTCTGTGTGTCGGGCACGGCATCAGACACCAGAGATGTGGCAATGAAAAAGGCTTTGCTTCGGGATGTTGGGCAAGGCACCAAAGCTTTTCTCCCCTCTCAAATTCAGATAAAAGTAAGATAAATGCCATGAATTAATCACAGAGAATTTTAAACAAGTCCCTCTGTGGCTTATATCCAGAGGTTGTAGCTGCTTTAGGGAAGGGAAGGAGAAAGTGGTGGAGTGGCTGACAAATTCAGGTGTGTCCTTGTGTCTTGTTGCAATTATTCAGGCAAGCACAGGTCCTGTAACCTCCCTACCCCAAATGATTCAAACTGGCCCTGAGTCCAGTTTTCATTTATAGATTCCAGAATAGGCTATTTCTCTCCCTTCATCAAGGTGGCTGGGAAGACAGATGGAAGTGGTTGGATAAGGCTCTCCAGCCTTTCTCATAATGGCCAAACTGCCTTTCCTTCTGCCCTGGAATCTTTCCCACCAGCCCCACTGACTTCATTACTGTCCTCACAGCCCACAAAATGAAGGGAGGGAGCCGACATTCCCCAGCCTAAGAATGGCTCACATCTCTCTCTAGGGCACCTTCTACTTTCTGAAGAGAAACAAGTGGCAGTTTGGATCTCTGTGGAAGCCACTCTGTCTTGGATAAAATGTCCTGGGTCTGTGGAAGTCAACAGCAACAGTAGCATTTACAGTAACTGCCAAGCTTAATAGCATCTTGTGATGAAGTTTTACCGTAAACAGCCACGAGGGCAGGGGACTGTGGGGGGACAGGGCTACTCATCCTGGCAGGATTGAGTGCTTTGTCCCCATTCAGAAATAACATTTCTTGTGTGTGCTTCTTTACCAGCTTTTTAAATGGTTCCATGTGTGAGAGTCCTGGGATTAATACTCATGTCATCTGTTGACTTTATTGTCCTCTCACCACTTTTTTTTTTTTGAGAGGAGGGGAAAGAGGAGGAGAGATTTGCAAAGGCCTTTGATGGTGAGCAGGCCTGGCCTCAGTGAATGCCAGAATGCTCTTTTTCCTCTGGGCATGAGAGATTCTGGAGGAATGAGGAGAGAAAGTCAGTGGCTGCTGGAGACAAAGCCAGCCCAGATCTCAATCCTGGTTCAGGGACACATGGGACCCCAAAAGGCCTCATCTTCTGGGCTGTTCCTCCAGCTGATGAATCATCTGGAAATGTCTGAGAAGCCCTGTCTTGCTGGGTGTGGGGCTGGCATAGTGCCTCAGCTGCTGGGATGGGCAGAGGGATTTCAGGAAAGGAGACGAGGGCTGGGCCACAAGTGGCTAAGTTCCCAGGAGGGTTCTCAGGGCTGCCAGCTGCTGGCCACCATCTTTTCTCCAAGCCCTGCTGAGGAAGGGCCTCACGTACTACATGAGGGGTCGGGGGAGGCAGAGGGTAGACTTATCACTCAGTTTCTAACAAAGCAGCTTGCATTTGGATGGTGGCTGTGCTCTGTGGGTGCCTGGTACCCTCTCCATCATCCCTGGCCCATCTTATTTATCTCACATTATCAGAGAGATAAAAGTGTTCCCTCTCCATTGTTAGGGGACCAGGGCCAGGCAGCGATGGGGGTGGGAAGGTATAAGAGCAACTCACTCGGCTTTCTTGGTCTCCCCTCCACTACTATTTGTGGTGCTGGAGGCTGGGCGGTGCAGGTAAGCCTGGGTTTCTGTGAGTGCTAAGGGCTGCAGAAGCAGGCAGCAGGCACCATCTGGCCTTCCCCGATTATACCTGAGAGCCTGCTGCAGGATCAAGGGCCAGAGTACAGGGTGGACTCTCAGGGCAGGACTCAGCTATAGAAGTAGCACAAGAGCCAGACAATGGTCATGGTAATCTTAGTAATAATAGAAGCAAACCTGGGTGTCCAAGGCATTGTTCTTCCTTGTCTCTTTCTTATCTTTTCTTCTTTTCAAACTCTTACTGTGCTGGGAAGATGGGAAGTGTCTATCTTCATTATTTACACATGGAGAAACGAGGCCCAAGGTCATACTGTACATCCATCGTAGGGCCAATAAAGTAATAATAATCACGACAGATTATTATTGTATTGAGTGTTGACTCTGTGTTGTTATTCAATTTTATCTTTACTACAGTCCTACAGCAATGGCACAATTATCTTCCCATTTAACAGGGAAGGATCCTAGGGCATGGAAAGGAAAATCAATCTTCCCACAAGCCCGGCTCATGTCTTAACCACCAGGCGACACTGCCCTGCAAACCAACGGGCAGGATTTCTGCCTTCCACACTAATTTGTGGTGGTCACTAGAGTCAGAATGATTCATCCTCTTCTCCTCTAAGACACCAGGGTACCCAGGGACAAGAAGAGTAAGACAGGTGTATTAGTCTGTTCTGGCTGTCGTAATAGAATACTACAGACTGGGTGGCTTAAACAACAGAAATTAATTTTCTCATAGTCTGGAAGCTGGAAGTCCAAGATCAAGATGCTGGCAAGGTTCGTTTCTGGTGGGGCCTCTCTTGTTGGCTTACAGATGGCTGCTGTCTCAGTCTGTTTTGGCTACGATAACAAAATACCTTATACTAGGTACTTTATAAACAATAGAAATTTATTCCTCACAGTTTTGGAGTCTGAGGAATCGAAGGTCAAGGTACCAGCAGGTTTAGCATCTGGTGAAGACTAGTTTTCTGCTTCAAAGATGACATCTTGTTGCCGTGTCCTCACATTGCGGAAGGGGGCAAGGGAGCTCACTTGAGCCTCTTTACAAGGGCACTAATTCCATTCATGATGGTGGAGTCCTCAAAACTTAACCTCTTCCTAAAGGCTTTGTTGCAGGCTGGCATGCAATGGTGCAATCATAGCTCACTGCAGCCTAGAACTCCTGGGCTCAAGTGATCCTCCTGCCATAGCCTTTCAGAGTGCCTAGGGCTTCAGGTATTCTACCATGCCCAGTTAATTTTTTTACATTTTTTTTGTAGAGATGAGGGTCTCACTTTGTTGCCCAGGCTGGTCTCAAACCCCTGGTCTCAAGTGATCCTCCATTGGCCTCCCAAAGTGTTGGGGTTGCAGGTGTGAGCCACTTTGCCTGACCAAGGCTCCTCTTCTTAATGCCACCACAATGGGGATTCGTTTTTAATATGAATTTTGGAGGAACACAAACATTCAGTCCATAGCATTTCACCCATGACCCCCTAAAATTTTCATTTCATAGAAAAAATACATTTATACAACCCCAATAGTCCTAAAAGTCTTAATGCTAATTAAATCTTAACTTAGTCCCAGCATCAACTGAAAAGTCCAAACTCCAAAGTTTCATCTAAATATCATCAAAATCAGATATGGATGAGAATCAAGGCAGAATTCATTCTGAGTAAATTTCTTTCTAGTTATGATCATGAAAAATTAAACAGGTAATAATGTGCTTCCAAAATACAGTGGTGGGACAGGCACAGGGTGGATGTTTCCATTTCAAAAGGAAGAAATAGAAATCAGTAAAGGGGTAACAGGTCCCAGGTATGTCCAAAACCTGACAGGGCAAACAATATTTAAACTTAAGGCTCTAGAACAATCTTCTTTGATTGATGTCCTGTCTTTCAGACACATGGGGTAGGGGTTTGGCCCCCAAGGATTGGAGTGGCCCTATTCCCATGGTTGTGTTTGGTTGGTGCAGCCCAGGCCAAAGCATTCTTGGTTTGAAGTCATGTGCCTGCATCTCTCCCAAGCTGGGGATGTTTGCTGGTGGCTCCACTGTTCTGGGGTCTCAGGGGCAGCATTGCTCCTGTGACTGCACTAGTAATTGCCATAGTGGAGGCTCTCTGTGGAGATCGCATCCCTGTGATGGTTTTCTGCCTGAGCCCTGAGGCTTTCTGGGACATCCTTGGAAATCTAGATGGAAGTAATCATGCTCCCACAGCTTGTGTACTCTGCACACCCATGAATACGGTACTGCACAGATGCCACCAAGGTTTACCACCTGTGCCCTTCAGTGGGGCGGGGTTTGCTTGAGCCACATCTTGGGTAGCTGAGGAATGTTGTGCCAATATGCAGGGAGCAGAGACTCGAGGCAGGTCAGGGCAGCAAGCACAGAGTTCCCTCAGGTGCCTGAGGAACTTCTTTTGATATCGTTCTGTCCCCCAGGCCTTGGTACTCTGAGCCAGTGTCAGGACAGGTAGCCCTGCCAATCTCTGAAGTGCCTCCAGAGTCATTTTTCCATTGTCTTGATAAACAGCACCTGGCTTCTAACCACCTGTACTAACCTCCTTATCAAACATTCACTTGGCCACACACTTAGTGTTCTCTATCAAACACACTTTTTCATTCTTTACATGAGAAGTTTCCAAATCTTTAGGGTCTGCTTCTCTTTTCATTATAAATGTCATTTTTAATTCATTAATCTCTTCTCACATTTTACTATAAGCATTCAAGAGAAGCCATACTGCATCCTCAATACTTTGCTTAGAGGTGTTTTTTCCACCAAATATCCAATTTCTTGATTCATAAATTCTACCTCTCATAAAACATTAGGAGATGAACACAATTCAGCCAAGTTCTTTGCCACTTTATAACAAGGGTTGTCCATCCTTCAGTTGTTTCCAATAATATGTTCCTCATTTCCCTCTGAGACCTCATTGGAATGGCTTTTACCATCCATGTTTCTATGAACACTTTGTTCACTACCACTTAGGTAATCTCTAAGAAGATTAAGGCTTGCTCTCCAGCTCTTCAGCTCTCCTCTTTTTCTGAGCTTTCACCAGAATTTCCCTTAAGGTTTCTTTCATGACAATGTACCTCAAAACTCTTTCAACCTCAACCCATGATCCAGTTCCAAAGCTGCATCCACATTTTTAGTTGTCTGTTATAGCAACACCCCACTCTTGGTACCAACTTCTGTCTTAGTCCATTTGGGCAGTTATAGCAAAATACCTTAGGCTAGGTAATTTATAAACAATAAAAAATTATTGCTCACAGTTTTGGAGGCTGGGAAGTCAAAGATCAAGGCACCAGCATATTTGGTCTCTGGTGAGGGCTTACCCTTTGCCTCAAAGATAGCACCTTCTCTTTATTCTCACGTGGCAGAAGTGGAGCAAGGGAGCTTGCTAAGCCTCTTTTTAAGGGCACTAATCCCATTTACGATGGTGGATCCCTCATGACTTAATCAGCTCCCAAAACTCCACCTCTTTATACTTCCCACAACATCGGGGATTAGGTTTTGATATGAATTTTGGAGGAACACAAACATTCAGACCATAGTGCTGCTTTCTCATTGTGTCATCTCATGGCCTTTCCTCTGTTCATGCAAGCACACATCCCTGGTATCTCTTATTCTCATAAGGATACCAGTTCTGTTGGATTAAAGGCCTACCCTTATGACTTCATTTAACCTTACCCCCTTAAAGATTCTATCTCCAAATACATTCACATTGATAGTCAAGGCGTCAACGTATGAATTTTGGAGGCCAATTCAGTCTATAATGGTAGAGATCTAGGAGGGTGAAGATTTGATTCCCAGGAGTAGTTGCACATGCAAACAGGAAAGAAGGACACCCTCCAAAAAAGGTAGAACCAAGCATCCATTTCCAAAGGAAACAGACATCAGGGTATCATAGGGCCAGGTCTTGTTCAGCAAATCTGGTTCCTCCAGGGGGCTGGGTCCAGAGCAGCTGTGGTGCAGAGTCCCATTCAAAGAGGGCATTGTGAGCTCCACATTTCATTCTCTATTTCTCTTGCCCTATTTGGTGTCTGTGATTTATGCCAGGCCTCACCTGGGGCCCTTGACAGCTCAATCCTGGCAGAATAAATATACAACAGAGGGCTTTGAAGAGGTGGTGTGTGTTCCTTGGCATTGGCTAAAGCCCCATGTAAGCACTTATACGTTCCACCAATGACCAGAATTTTCCTTTGGGGAAGAGAGGTGGAGTAGGGCTGGAAGCGGAAGCAGCATAAAGCTATGTGCAGTCTCTTCTGAGATACTTTTTGACCCTTTTGGTTAAGGGCACAAAAATGAAGGGGAGCTTGAGCCCTCACCTTGTGTGTTTTCCCATGGACGTTCTTCTAGGTAAGGTGGGGATGATGTGTCTCACATGAGAAGGAGCCTCCTCTCCAGCAGGGCTTCACCCCCTTGACCTGTTGCTTTCTTCAGGGGTTCTGGATACATTCTGTGAAAGGGAAGAGGTCGGCCCACACTCCAGCCACTGGCTGGGGGCCCAGAAAGGACAGAGCGTTATCAGCTTGGGTTGTATGTTTCTGCTCCAGAGCTGCCCTGCCTGAGCTCCAGCCCCAGGGCCCAGCAACCCACAGAACATCCAGACCCCTCCCTCCCACCCCCTTCTCTCTTCACATCTCTTCAGCTTTCTGCCTTCTTCTTCCTCCCACCCAGGAGCGGGAGGCACAAAGCCCAAATAAAGGTGGCTTTTCTTGGGGTGACTGACTGGGTAAGGAAAGAGGTCAAAGCTGCAGGCGGAAGGGAGGTTTGGGGATTATCTGTGAATTTCAAATACCCATGTTCTTGCCTGAGGCTAAGTGAGGCAGGTTTGTTCCTGCTTTTGCATTTACCGTGGTGACAAACCTTTCCCCGGGACAATTACTTACCCCCGTCTGCATGGCTGGAGGAAAAGTTGTCTGAAGAGAAAGCTGTGACTGCTAGACTCAGAAAATTCCCTGTTGGTTGGTTTTAATCTATAGTAGAAAACCTCCATATTATTCTGCCATCCTGGGATGTGACAGGTATTAATAACCCTATTAGCTGCAACCCCATCCAGCGCTATTTACACAGGCTGCGCCTGAGTCACAGCAGCCACTCGGCTGCAAGAGACTCTGGCTTCTCTGGCTTCTGTTTTTCTCCTTGGAGCCCAGGGTGTTGACAAATTAGGTTTTCGGAAGGAGATTCCCCATCCCCACGTGCCAACATTGCATATGGACCCATGCCAAAGAGTTCCCGTGGTTGTAAGGTGATTTCATAACTTTCAGGAAGGCTTCCCTGCCTTTTCTCCTGCTTTTTCTTCTGCCCGAAGATCTTCTCCCTCCCCACTCTCTCTTTCCCTGTACCAAGAGTGAGTTCAAAGTCACCTCTTCCTTGAAACCTCCCCTGAGATCCTCAGCTAAAAGTAAACTCCCCTGAACACTGACAGCACTTTATCTGTAGCTCAGTGATGACACCGTGATGGTTAATTTCATGTGTCAACTTGACTGGGTGAAGGCATGACCAGGCAGAGGGTAAAGCATGATTTTTGGGTGTGTCTGTGAGGGTGTCTCTGGAAGAGATTCACATTTAAATTGGTAGCATGAATAAAGGTCACCCTCCCCAGTGTAGCTGGGCGCCATCCAATGTATTGAGGGCCCAAACAGAACACAAAGGCAGGGGAACGGCAAATTCACACTCTCTTCTTTACCTGGAACACTCATCTTCTCCTGCCCTCAGTCATTGGAACTTCTGGTTCTCGGGTCTTTGGACTCCAGGACTTACACCAGTGGCCTGCCCTGGTTCTCGGGCCTTCAGATTCAAACCGAATTACACCACCAGCTTTCCCGGCTCTCGGCCTTGCAGACAACACACCGCAGGACTCTTTGGCTTCCATAATTATGTGAGCCAATTCCTATAAGAAATTTCCCCTTAAATCCATCCATCCATCCATCCATCCATCCATCCATCCATCCATCCATCCATCTCTCCATCCATCCTATTGGTTCTGTTTCTCTGGAGAACCTTGTCTGCTATAGATACTAACCACTTTCTGGTCAGTATTCCACATAGTTGTCTTACCTCTCTTCCCAGGTGGTAAGAGGAGCTTTGAAGGCATTTCACCTGCCTGGCATCTGCACCCTGTTTTGCCCATAGAAGGTGGTCGGTCCATGCCTATTGGTGAAGGAACCTGAGCAATGCAGCAGGGAGTCAACCCAGGATAGGTACAAAGTTTGCTCAGCCCTGTGATGGCCTTGGTGAGCTTGGGGAGTGTGATTGAGTGGGGACTTATTTAACATGATGCTTTATCTGACTGTGCCACTGGTTTTGAGCATAGAGACAGGAATAGAAAGTGAAGGGTAGGGCTGGCCAGGGCTGGAGATTGACACAGAAAAAGCTTTCAAAGGAGGAGCCTATAAAAGAATCTAGAGTATTAACAAACATGGGGCTGGGAAGGTGCAGTATGGATTTCAGGCCAATTGAGCAGGCCAAGGTAAACTAGGAAGAGACATTTAGACTTCCTAAATGGATGAGAGAGAGAGGTGAGGGGAATGGATACCTCTGATTTTAAAGGGTTTACACTAGTCCACATGGTGCCTTTGTAGGAATTAGAAAATAGAATCCTTTACTCAGTGGGACACAACTCCAGGTCAGGTGGTACAGCACAATGCAGGCTGGATTTCAACCCCTTCACTCTCCTTTGCCAGTTACCCATTATTAGTTCGCTATTGCCACAAAATGTTGTGTAACAGACTGCCCCAAAAGTCACTGGCATAAAACAGAAACCTTCTATTCTTTTTTCTTTTTCCCTGAAACAGAGCCTCACTCTGTCACCCAGGGTGGAGTGCAGTGGCACAATCTCTGCTCACTGCAACCTCTGCCTCCCAGGTTCAAGTGATTCTCCTGCCTCAGCCTCTTGAGTAACTGGAATTACAGGTGTGCACCACCACACCTGGCTAATTTTTGTATTTTTAATACAGATGGAGTTTCACCATGGTGGTGAACTCCTGACCTCAGGTGATCCTCCTGCCTCAGCCTCCCAAAGTGCTAGGATTCCAGGCGTGAGCCACCGCGCCCAGCGAAACCTTCTGTTCTTGCTGATCTGATGGCTAGCTGAGGGTTGGCTGAGCTCATCTGGCAGTTCTGCTGATTGCACGTGGCTCACTGGCATGACTGGGGTAGTTGGGGTTTGGGCGATTTAGCAAGACTCAGCTGGGGCAGTTCACCTCTGTTCCATATGTCTTTCATTTCCTTTCTGTAGACTAATCCTATGGGACTAGTCTGTGCCTATTCTATTCAAGACAATGGCTGAGGTGCAGAGAGCAAGCCCAGGTGCTTTTGGAGCCTATAGACATTATGTTGGCTAACATCCCTCTGGCCGGAGTGTACCGCATGGCCAAACACAAAGTCAGTGAGCAGGGAAATAGGATTTGCCTCTTTGGTGAGAAGAACTGCAGAGTCACAGGTGAAGAGGTGAAGAATCGGGGCTATTAGTGCATGAAGGCTCCTGTGTAGAGGACACAGCATGACCATATGTTGCAGCCCTGCCTGGCACAGAGGTTCTTTCTGAGCCCTGACTTCCTGACCCAATCTGAACCTTTGCATTCCATTCTGTGTCTGCCTCAAACCTGCAGCCTTCATCACTTATAATGTGAGCGTACTTCTGTCTTTCTGCTTGTGATTTTTGCCTCTTCAGACTGGTTTCCTGCCCTTGTCCCCTGGCAGATCATCCTCTGACCACTTTAGTGTGCAGCTGCACCTCTCTGAATCCCACCTCTACCAGCATGTTCCCCACCCAGCTAAAGTGATGCCAGGACACGATGTGGTACAAAGGTATGTGTAGGAGAAGCAGGAACTAGAAAATGAGGAACAACAAGGAGTTGAGAGAAGAAAGCACTTTTCAGAGTACATAGATTTGAAGATTTAGTGCATTTTTCCAGTCTGATGCAAGCACATATTTGAGCTACTTTGGAAAGGTCACTTTTCTAAGTCTATCTCCAAAATTCCCATTGGCCGTGTGTCTCAGAAGTTCATACATATGATGTCTGAAAGTTCTCCCTAATACCTCACTCCAAGGCCCACTGTCTTTGAAATCTGTTCTAATTTTGGTCAGCATTATTGCTGTTTTTGTTGGCCAGGTGCTTTTTTATGTTTAAACCAGCCAATTTTTCTTTTATCCTGAAGAAGACGTGCACTCGCCAAGTGTGTGTGATATCCCCATTAAGGAAAGAAATGGAGACCCATTCTTCCTGCAAATGCTTCTATTGTGAAGCAAAGAATCCAAACGTTTAATCCTTGATGCCTGGACCCCACTTTAATGTAGACCCTTATTTTGTGCACTTACCTTCTCTCAATACACACAATTCTTTCTTGATGGAAACACTTGTATGTTTTCTCAGTGGACACTTTGGGGAATCAGGCCCTTCACGCTGCTTTTTGGGTTATTACTCTGTCACATTTTACCACTTTGCAGAAATAACATATTAAGCAAAATAGAGTACTCAGGAGCAGGGATTGCTATTGTTAGCGAAACAATACTTGGGAAATAATTCACCCCAATTTCATTGTCATCTTTTCTCTGCTGTGCAAAGAGAGGAACAATTTATTAACAGGAGGCAGACAATGTTACTACTGCTTATGAGCAATGGAGGTTTATGGAGTCCACGATATATGTTGTTTCAGTGGCTTAGAAAGCAAGAGACTTTAGGAGCTGCAAGAACAACAAAAAAGAATTCCCAGTGGGGAGGGTTGCTAAGGAAAAAAAGCCTCATTTGAATTTCACAAAGCTTTTGAAAATGGTGGCAGTGGTGCCCTCCTGTTTGTATTGCAGACCTTTATTGTTTCAACTGCGTTCAGGTGGTGGAAGAAGGAGGTTTTGAAGTGAGAGAAGGGGGCAGCTTCCTGATTCTGCCTGCTTCCACCCCGTGCCCATAGCTGGACTGACCTGTGCCTCGAGCAATGTTTATAGCAAATATCCTAGAGTCCACTGCCTTCACTGCTGCCCTCGCTCTTCTCTGCCTTGGACACTCTGACTCCTGACTTTGGTTTTGCCTTCTTTCCAACTCCCACCTTTTCCTTGGACTTAGTGCTAGATTTCGGTTTTTAGTTCTGGCAGTCACCACTGTTTCCGGAAGGTGAAGTATGCCCATACTTCTGGCTCATCATGTTTTGGGCTGCTCAGGAGCTGCCTAACCTAACAACTCTTAAGTCCAGGACTGTGTCTTGGCTGTGGCTCCTGTGATCAACCTTTGGCATAGGGCTAATTTGTCCTAGCCCTTTTATGGGGGGTGACAAATGCTTGGTCCACATGTGGAGAGGAGGTGACTTCTGAGGGGCTCAGTAAATCGGGAGAGACTTGCGTCTTAGACTGTAGAAAACAGTTGAATTGAAAGTGAACTAAGCTACAGAAAGTGAACTAAGTATGAATTTTAAGAGAAAATATGAATTCTCAAAACTGCATAAGGTTTTCTAAGATATGCACTGCCTTCTGTCGGCACTGGAGCCATCTCATTAAAGTTAAACAAGCACGTGGAAGGCATTTTGATGCTAACTTTGGTCAAACTGGAGATGTTGGACTGGGAGAGGTCAGAAACAGGTGCACCTGGGGTCTGCCTGTAGTTTGCGGCTCAAAATGCAGCCCAGTATAAATGCAGCTCTGCCAAGCAGACGTGTGGGCAGAAATCTTACCCACGCCATAGGAGGGGCTTGTGTGACTCTATTAATGAAGCAAAAGATATTGGAATCCAATTGTTGATGGATCATCACACGCCGGGAAAACTCTCAGCTGCATTGACTGGGCGAGCAGGGGGTATTGTTTTGAACTTCTGGAGTTAATGAACTATGGCCTGAAATTTACAACCTGGCCGTGAGTGTTATGGATTTAACTCCGGAGCACAACTCTGGGGAGCTGGCACACTCCTCTGGCCTCGGCGCAGGCCAGAGCCCTCCAGGGTTTGGCTTCTGTATTCCCCCATGTGTCTGGAGCCCATTAAATGTAGCCCAAGAGGCCTCTGCTTCGCAGGGCCCCTTAGTGCTTGTTGGTAAAAGACACTTGCTTCTTAACCCTGTTGCTACTATAACAGCACCGGGCAGAAAATGAAAAAGGTGAACTACAGCTATAGTCCTACTTGTTTTGGTTGGCTTGAAAGAATTTAGAAAATCATTTCGTTCCTGTGGAGGTTGGGTGGGGAGGCCGCTCTCAAGACTCTAATTTAGGACGCATCACTTAAATTTTTTTCCATCTGGACACATTCATTGAATGGGTTCAGTCCACAAAGAGGTTTTGAGTTCTATGAGGGGGAAAAAGAAATGAGAACTTACTAACGTTGTGCCCTAATCTTTTTTGGGAACCAGTTATGTATACAGATACCCAAATTGCACTCGTTTTTTAAAAAAAGAAAATCTCACAATATAAAATGAGAGACCAGTGCTGGTGATGGGGGAATTTCTACACTTAAAAACACAATACGTAAGTAGCAATCAATAAGTATGTTATTATATATAAATAGTAAGTATAACAATATTCAGTTTGAAGAGTCATAGTAAAGACTTTGGCTTCTGTTATGAGTGAAATTAGAAGAGTTATGTTTTGATTCCTGTCTTTTCTTTTTCTGTTTCCATTTGTTTTTACTGCTTAACTTCAAGAGCAATCAATAGTTGCTGCTTCCACTTCTTAACTGGCCATTGGTCTTGGCTCACTTCCTACCTTGTTACTAAATTTGCTCTTTTGAAAGTGACCAGTGCTCTTTCATTTGCCCAATATAGTGGTCCTTCCAGAGCCTTAACCTGCTGCATTTCTTGGTACTGCCCACTCATGTGTCTTAAAGTTTTCTTTTCCCTGGATTTTTTTTTTTTTTTTTTGAGACAGGATCTTTCTCTGTTACCCAGGCTGGAGTGCAGTGGTATGACCACAGCTTACTGCAGTCTCAACCTCCCAGGTTCAAGCAATCCTCCCACCTCAGCCTCCTGAGTAGCTAGCACTACAGGCACATGCCACCATGCCCAACTAAATTTTTAAACATTTTTTTGCAGAGACAGAATCTCACTATGTTACCCAAGCTGGTCTCAAACTCCTGGGCTCCAGTGACCCTTCCACCTCCGCCTCCCAAAGTGCTGGGATTACAGGCATGAGTCACCATGCCTGGCTTTCCCTGGATTTTTATAATAAAACACTATCTTGGTTCTTCCCCAGGCTTGCCATCTGGGCATTTCTTGGCCTTATTTGTTGATTCTTCCTCTACTTGTCTCATAACTATTGATACTGAGAAAAAATTCTGACATCAATTTCTCTTTGCAGTCTGGCTTCTTCCTCTACATCCTGTTTGGTCACTTTTAAAGCTTCAAGCAGCATGTCTAAGAACATGACTGCTGATTCTGTATTTGACCTTTCTCCCAGGGTCTAGGTTTATTAATTTGACAAACATTTATTGAGCACCTAAGAAGTGCCAGGCATCTTCCCTGGTGCTGGTAATAGACCCAGTGAACAAAACACACATACTTCCTTCCATAGGGAAATTTGTATTCTAGTGGGAGATAATATGATAAGCAAAATAACCTGTAGCTAACACTTATAGAGTGCTTCCTTTATGCCAGGCATTGTTCTAGGTTATATACATATACCAACTCATTTAATTGTCACGACAACCCCGCTTGAAACACGAGGAAACCGAGACACAGAAAGGAGAAGTTGCACAGCATCACACAGTGATCATGGAGTTGGGACCCAGCCTAGGGAATCTGGCTCTAGAGGCTGTGCTCTTGATCTGTGAGAGTGTCATCTCCATAGAGCATGTTAGATGGCACTAAGTGCTATTCAGAAAAAAATCAAAGCAGGGGAGCTGATGGGGTACAGGTGGATGTGTGAGGCTGCAATTTTGGATAGGCTGGCAGACAAGGTGACATTTGAGACATGAAGAAGGCAAGGAAGAGCCTTGAGGACTCTGGGGAGAGGGGATGCGAGAAAGACCGTTAGGTGAGCAGATGCCTAACTTTTCCCAAAATGCGTGGTGGGGTAGGTGTCAGGGAAGGAGTCAGGGTGGGGTAGGTGTTAGGATTCAGGGTCCTGAGGAAACCTGTGGGCCAAGTCAGTTAGGGCCTTGGAGGTCATGGCAAAGCTTTTTGGCTTTTGAAAGTGAAATGCGAAGGTGAGTTATATTTGGACAAGATCAGTCTGGGTGCTGCTTTGAAAATGGACTGGAAGGGTGCTGAGGGTGGAGAGGCAGGGCCCACCAGGAAGCCACTGCAATAAAATGCAGGTGTCTTTGAACTGAGTGACAGGAGTACAAGGCAGAAGTGGTTGGATTTTTGGTCTGTTTCAAAGGTAGAGCCAAATAATTTCCTGATAGATTGGATTTGGGGTATGAAAGAACGAGGAATTAAAGATAATTTTAAGTTTCTTGGTGTAACTAACTGGAAGTGGCTTGAAATGGGAAAGATTACAGGAGGGAAAGATTTAGGATAGTAACATAAACAGCTTTGTTTTTGACATGTTTGAGGGGTCTATCAGATATAAAAACGGAGGCAATAAGTAGGTATTTGGATACACAAGTCTGGAATTCAGGGATGAGTCCTGCCCTAGAAATATAAGTTATTTTCAATACACACACACAAAAATGTTCTATAGAAACCTAGAAGAATATTCTGATTCTTCTTCCTCTTCCTCCTCATCTTCCTCAACATTTGACTGTTTATTGTATATCAGGCTCTTTCTCACGTTTCTTTGCATGCTTCAGTTTGTTTAATCCTGACACTAATCCTGCTATGGAGGGACTGTTGTTATTCCATTTTACAGATGAGGACACTGAGGCATACCTGCTCTCGTCTACCATCAGACCTCCAAAAAGAAAGTGAGGTAGCTTACAATAAAATACATGCATAAAAGATTCTTAAAGCTATTCATACAAGGATTTATTTATTTGGGGTCAAACAATAAAGAGGGAGTATAATTTTACCAGAATATTTAAGCTAAGTATAGCAAGTCTACAGAAAAAAAAAAAAACATAGCCTTGAGCTTCTTGGCAGCAGAAATAAAAAGGCAAACAGCATGAACATCAGTTCATCAAGAGGGATGAATTTTCTTAAGTGCTTAGTTATTTAGTTTTAAAATAACCTCTCCCGGGGAGTAAAGTATATTCTTGGAGGGATTCTTAGGAGGCAAAATAAGTTATAGAAAAGATTGAAATTGGTTAATCTCTTTTTTTGTTCACCATGTTAGTCAGTAGTCACTTATTAAGCAATTATATATGCAAGTCTTTATATAACTGTGCTAATATTGTGAGAAATCCAAAGATGTATTAAACATGGTATTGGCCTTCAAGTATCACAGGACATAATTTAAAGATAAAGTGTAGGGAGCAAAAATGACCAACAATGAAGCAACCACATGAAAAATGGACTAAGGCAGGTTGTCACAGAAATAATTTGATTCTGGGGCTTATGAGACCTGAGTTTTAGAGCCAGACTTCCAGCTTCAAATTCAGGCACCACCACCTACTAGTGCTGCTTCTCAAGGTAAGTTACTTCAGCTCTCTGTGCCCAGTTTCTTTATCTAAAAAAATAAGGATAATATTAATAGACCCTACTTCAAAGAGTTGTTGTAGGATTAAATGGGTTAATAATATCTATAAAGTGCTTATTGCCATGCATGGCACATAGTAAGCACCATAGAAGTATTTGCTACGGTTATTTTATTTTATTTTTGAGACAGGGTCTGGCTCTGTCACCCAGGCTGGAGTGCAGTGGCAAAATCTCAGCTCACTGCAGCCTCCTCCTGCCCATCTCAAGCAATTCACCAACCTCAGCCTCCCAAGAGCTGGAGCCACAGGCACATGTCACCATGCCCTGCTAATTTTTGTATTTTCTGTACAAACAGCGTTTTGCCATGTTGTCCAGGCTGGTCCCAAACTCCTGGGTTCAAGCAGTCTACCTGCATCAGTCTCCCAAAGTGCTGGGATTACAGGCATGAGGTACCTGGCCTGCTATAGTTATTTGGAATTGTAGGGATAAACACAGGTTAAGAAAGTACTTATGTCACTCATCAGAGGAGAGAGAGAGATCCGTTCACTGTGAGTTGTTCAGAAAAGCTTTGTGGCAGTGGAAAGATTTGAATTAGCTCCAGAGGCTCTCTAAGTGTAGATATGGACATCCTCCTGGTCCTTATGACTGGTTTGATATCACCAAAGTCTTCACCTGTATCACCAAAGTGATAGTTACCCAACTTTTCTAGCTGGGTCTTCTGGTAGCATCTTCTGGAAGGTGATGGGATATTGAAGTGATCTTGTTAAATGCAGCTAAGTAAGGGAGGCACCATATTAGATCTGAATCATTTTGCAGGAGTTTACTGGCATCTGAAGGTAACCCAGCAATGATAAGGAAAAGAGTTAGTTTCTCCTTTGAAACCAGCTCCAATTCCCTCCTTTTCATGCCTAAACTACAGACAATGGAAAAATTCACAGTGAGACTCACTGTGTACAGACAGTAGCTATCCGGAGCTCCTAAGTCCCAGTCCCAATACTTCCAGGCTTTAAAAGTAAGAGGGTTCCCATCATTCCATTGCAAAGGGCTTCGGCCTCAGGGTGACCAGAAGTCACAGATACATCCATCCAAAAGGCACAGCCATTGTCAAAGTCTAACCGGTTATTTTGTTCAAAGTCAGAGAAGACTGTATCATAAAGCAGGACCTTAAACGGACAAAGAAGGGGAGAAAGGAGTGCTAAGCTCAGGATGGGCATGAAGCAGAGGATAGGGACAAAAACCAGGGTGTGGAGGTAGGAGGAGAAGGAGTTTGTCAGGGGAAGTGGGCCTAGAATAGCATTTTCTGGAGTGTCAAACATTGCTGAGAGAGTAATTTGTGTCCTTTGTCATAAAATGAACTTGAAAAACTGTATAAAGAGGGGCTGGAAATATGGTGCCTTTGATGAGGGCCATCTGGTAAGATGCCAGCTTACTTTCTCCCATGCCCTGACCCTCACAGGACACAGGCCGTGTCGTGGTGCTGGACACTGCACTTAGAGATGCCCTGCTTGGCTCTGATTCTCTGCAGCAGGAATCCTATATGTGGCTCATTGAAGACAGCTGCTCGGGCGGTTCCAGAAAATGGAAAACATACGGACAGCAGTGACAGACGGAGATGCTTTCTGGAACAGAGGACCTTCTGGAGCCTTTAGCTGCAGCTGCAAGCACAATTAGGGGCTAACATGACCTTGCAAATAAGTGCTGAGGACATATCAGACCTCCAAAGAGCCAGGTCACACTAACCCTGAAGGAATGACAAAAAGGAGCCAAGAAAAGGCAAGTGGGATTTTTTCAATTCTTTTTCCTGAGATCATTTCACCTTCTAGAAGACTTTTCCCCTTTCTTCCTTGTCCCTCTTAGGTGGATGTTGTACACTTGTGGCTGGGGCAGGGAAATGAGGACTATGATCAGATCTAGCCTGGTAGGTTTTGCAAGAGGCAATTTTGCAAGGTGGCTCTACTCCTACTCCCCACTTGTATAAAGCTTCGGTTTAAGGTGGTCCAAGCAGAGTGGATCAGAGCTGAGGTTTGCACATCAGTGGGAAGACCAGGTCAGGGTATTCTGTGATCTAGAGTAGATTCAAACTCCCAATTTCAGAGTGCAGAAGGGGGAAATTTATAAATCAAACACCCTGAAGCAGAGATAAGTATCAGAATTAGTGAGACAGAAAGCCCAAAGGTCAAGGTAAGAATTATAGCATGGCATGGAGCCAAGGTCAGGAGCCAGATTAAGGGAGAACCAGGATGGTGTCCATCTGGGATGCTTGTTAGGAATAATGAAGGGGGTGCCTCTGTCTGACTTCATCCCTGGAAATTGGAAAGTGGGTGCGGACAGGCTTAAAACGGCACAGTGGTGGGGCAGTTGTTGACTATCAGTTAACAAAAATTAAAATAAATACAATAATAAATAAATAAATAATAAAATAAATTAAATAAAGCCAGGGTGCGGTGGGTCAAGCCTGTAATCCAGCAGTTTGGGAGGCCGAGACGGAAGGGATCACGGGAGGTCAGGGATCGAGACCATCCTGGCTAACACGGTGGAAACCCCGTCTCATACTAAAAATACAAAAACTAGCTGGGCGAAGGGTGGCGGGCCTGTAGTCCCAGCTACTAGGGAGGTGAGGCAGGAGAATGGCGGGAACCCGGGAGGCGGAGACTTTGCAGTGAGCTGAGATCCAGCCACTACACTACAGCCTGGGCGACAGAGCGAGACTCTGTCTCAAAAATAAATAAATAAATAAATAGATATCAGCTTAAAACGTATACACAATGCTTTCGATGGATCATGTCTGGCCACTAAGAATCAAGGCTGTGGAAGTCTGGCCAGCTCCCCTCCCACCCTCCACTGTGCTGAGAGTCAATACTAGTTTTAATTTTATTCATGGAGCTTGTACTTGTTCTGTGCTGCAGCTCCTCAATGAATACTAATGGAACTCCAGATTGTTTTAAGTGAAGATCTGAGCAAGACACCTCCTTTCATCTTGTCAAGAGCTGTCATTTCCAACAGAGGTTTTTGGAGTTCCCTTTCTAACAGATTCAATGCAAACTCCTCTTTACACAGCACTGCAATATGTATTGCTGGAACTGGGCAATTGCAAAGCAGTCCTTGTGGAAAAGAAATCATGCTTGGCCTCTTGCCCCAACCATGGTCACTGTCAGCAGATAATTCTCCTGTAGGAGGACAGAAGGAATGGAGAAGGAGGCCAGCAGGGAGGCAGTTCAGAGGGCACCTCTTAGAAGGCGGTGGAAGCTGAGTGTCTCCTTCGTTTGCAAGGTTGTTTTGATCATTTGAAATATCATTTCCATGGTTTTTATAGCCATGAGGCCTTTAGGGTTTAGAAGAATGTCTTCCTGGCCATTTGAACTACTTTCTTAATTCTCATCTTTTCTTGTTCCAGTCCACTTTGCCTATAGTTGCTATATAATTATTTTTTAAATCATGATCTCCCCTGCTCAAAACTGCTCAGTGGTTATGGCAGTTGAGTTAGCCTTCTCTGACTGACCCTCTAGTCCCCATTCTACCCCGCTGTCCTCATCATTCCCATCTCTCCCACACATTGCTTCTGCCTGCCGCTACCTCACCCAGCAGCAGAGGCTGTAGGCAAGCTTCTTGTATGCTCTTGCTGGTGTGGGCTTTAAACCAATGAGATACACACTGCGGCTAATGGATTTGCTTTTCCACCAGTGAGCACAGTCTGGATTAGTCCTTTTACGTAAGTTCAGAGGGCCTGGGTCATCACCAAACTGCTGCCTTTCTACCCCTACAACAGCCTTCATTGTCCTTAACTTCACTGTCCTAACCCCAAAATCATTTGGAAAGACCCCAGCCTAAAGTAAATTTAAGCTTTTTCCTGATTGGCATAGATCATCCAGCTCAAAATCTGCTTCTAATGTTGTGGGAGGTAGTAGAGCGTGATGCTTAAGAGCTGGCGACAAATGGTTCAATCCTAGTGCTCAGATTTCATTGTCATCTTGGGCTACTTATTTAATCCAAGTTCCATCTTCTCATTGACAAAATTAAAATGATCATAGTACCTACTACATAAGTTTGTGTTGATTAACTGAGATAATAGATATGAAGTCTTAGCATGGAGTGGGGCACAAGTGTGGCAATTATATATAATTCAGTATTCAATGAATGTTAGCTATTATTACACTATGTCTCAGTTGGTGTTGATTGAGCCTATACATGAAATAGGCAAGGCTTAATGTATGCGTAGATAGATAACAACGTATTGTGATTTCACAACGCTTTTCTTTCTTCAGACAACCCACACCAAACAAAAAACAAGTATATTCTTTTCTGACCTACCACTGTGCAAGAAGTGGGTTTTTTGTTTTTATTTTTTTTTTTTTGTTAAAGGCATTGCCTCTCTGGTAACCTGTTGGCCTGATGCTTGGCCACTATCTATCCCATAGGAGACACACTCCCTTGCCTCTTCCCTCCCCTTGCTCTTGGTGACTGTGGGGAGGGAGGTGTAACATCTGCCGGTGATCTCCTGGGGCCCAGCCAGCTGCCCCTGCAGCAGAGCAATGTTCTACTGTAATGGCCTACAACATGATGACTCCCAGGGGCCTCTGGCAGGGGGTGCCTGCCAGGACTGAGTAGGCTGTGAACACTCAAGGGCAGTGCTGGGTGGCTGCTGGCCAGAGTGGCCCATCTGTGAGACTGGCCAGAGGGCAGGAGACAGGCATCATGCAGCCCATTCCTAGGAAGATGCTTTCTTTGCTTTAAAAAATCCCATTCCATAGGTGGATGCAAATCTAAATTCTGGGTATAAGATGTGTGGGGGCCACACTTTGCCAGTGGGGTTTAGCTGTTGCATTCAATTGTAAGGGAATGATTCTAGGTTCTATCAAAGACATAGTCTGAGGGCCAATCTTTCTTCAGAATAATATGCCCAGAAGTTTCATGTTGTTTTTTTTTTTTTTTTTTTTTTTTTTGTTTTTGTTTTGGAGACGGAGTCTCGCTCTGTCGCCGGGGCTGGAGTGCAGTGGCCGGATCTCAGCTCATCTCAAGCTCCGCCTCCCGGGTTTGTATGCCATTCTCCTGCCTCAGCCTCCCGAGTAGCTGGGACTACAGGCGCCCGCCACCTCGCCCGGCTAGTTTTTTGTATTTTTTAGTAGAGACGGGGTTTCATCGTATTAGCCAGGATGGTCTCGATCTCCTGACCTCGTGATCCGCCCGTCTCGGCCTCCCAAAGTGCTGGGATTACAGGCTTGAGCCACCGCGCCCGGCTCATGTTTTTGTTCAGGGTTGAAATTTCTCTTTCAGGCTTTCATCTCTGGAGGACTCTGACTCTCATTTTCCTCTCATTTTCCTATCTACACGGAGCCTTCCTGCTTCTTTTCCCTTCTCTGCCTCCCATTCCAATCCACAGTTAGATAAGGAGCTGCCCCAGATAATGGTAACATCTTCAAAGTGTCATTTCCCCTTCTCTGTATTGTGTCTTTTTGCCTCAAATCATCCATGAGTGCATTTTCATTAAGATGAAAACAATATAAAAGTAAGTAAAGCAAACATGAGAGTCGCCGATTCCTCCTCACCTGCCATCTATCTCACTCCGGTCTCCAGAGGCCCTGCAGTTAACAGAGGTAACCACTGTCCACGGTGCAGCATTCAAACCTCCCTCTATCCATTTACATCCATACGTCTACACAAGCAAATGCATTTTTTTGTGTGTGAGGTTTGTGTTTATAGTGTCTTATTTTTAATCAGTGTTTTATATGCACATAGTTTAGAGAATCAGCAACTCCAGGCTTATTATGAAAAACTGAAGTCCTCCCTGTTCTCCTCCACTGTACTTCTCTCTCTCCTGAAGCAGCCACCCTCAAGTCTCTTGGCTGATTCTTCTGGCATTTACCTCCCTGTTGCTAAGCACATTTCTCATATCGCTACTTGAATTTTTTGTTTCAGGCATAATCTCTTGATTCCCCATGTGTAAAATGATGATTTGGTTATCTTCAACCAGGGTTCCCTACCTAACACCTATATTGATGTTTTGTGTTTACTTTATTGTGATGGTTAGCAACCATGAAATACACTATATCCACTCTCCCTCTTCTATAGAACATGTTGTATCCTGGAATTAATAATTGCCATGTTTGTCTATTTTTCTCTCTCAACAATAACTCAACCTCACATTCTTCCTCAGTTGCATGGATTTCCTTTCTGTATGTTTAAACATACAATTATTTAGTCAGTATCTGCTATGGATTGAATGTGTGTCTACCCGACTCCATTCAAATTCGTGTTGAAATCCTAACCTCCAAGGCAATGGTATTGGGAGGTGGGGCCTGTGGAAAGTGAGTGGAATGAGGATGGAGCCCTCAAACATGGATTTAGTGCTATTATTAAAAAGGGGAAACTCAGCAAGCTTTCTCACCCTCTTTTCCCCACATGAGAACACAGTGAGATGTCAACAGTCTGCCATCCAGAAGAGGGCCCTGAAGAACCTAGGCATGCTAGTGCCCTGGTTTCAGACTTTCAGCCTTCAGAACGGTGAGAAATAAATTTCTCTTGGTTATATGCCATCCGGTCTACGGGACTTGGTTATAGCAGCCCAGAGACTAAGATAGTATCATCATCTTGACGAAATCTCTCTGGGGCCTTTCAACCTTCTCCTTTGTGCACTGGTGACTTCCAGGCATGGGGCACGGCTGTCATCGTGGGTTTTTCTTTTCCCATCATCCTACGCATGCCCATTGCTTCTTTTTCATATGTGATCCTGTGGGACTTCATGTTTCTTGAACCCCATGTATTTCTATTATTTGATTTGTCTCTTATTTTGGGAGTGTACATACTTCAGATGCCTCCTGAAAGAACATACGTAGGATTAAGCCACCCATTCATTAAATTTCATTGAACACTTATTAAGAATTCTCGAAAAAAAAACTGTATATATTCTAGGGTCTTGAGTTATAGTAGTGAGCACAATCCAAGATCTCTGCCTTTGAGAACCTTATATTCTAGCAGAGAAAGTCCAATAATAAAAATAAACATAATGGAGAAATAAATTACATAGTATATTTGGAAGTGGTAAGTGCCAAGGAGAAAGAAGAAGTAGGGAAAGTCGAGGGGATCAGACAGATTTACCTCTAGCATCTGTGGAACCTTGGAGAAAGAGTTCAGATGAGGACCCATTTAACTGGCATCACTCTTGCCCCATGTTATGCCTAGAGCTTCAGCTATACAAATTTAAGAGCAACATGGATCATTTCACATTACAAAATATTCCTCAGCTAACATTTGTGACTGCTGTGAATATCTATTGAATTTGTGTGTACCTTGGAAATGCAAACTGGAATTCAAAGAGAAGCAAGGAAATGGATGCATCACAACACTAAAAATTGTTACTTTCTTCTGTGAGAATCTATTGTATTCAGGCTATCTGAGAGAAAGAATTTGAAGAGTTAATTAATTTGTCTCTTACTTAAGTGTTCTTGCTGCTCAAATCCTACTTGTACTCCAAAATAGTATCCCTCTTTGAAGTTGGTCATGCCCCAATCTGCACATCTTTGTGGCATCCACACACAGTTTCCTTTTATTTCTAGGACTTCTGGAAAGAGACGGAGAAAAGCATTTGCCTGGTGCCTGAATGGTGTTAATCATGAGAATGGAGGTTTATAGTTATAGATAGTGCTGCGCCAGCCTGGAGGGCCAGATTCCAACTGACAGAAGTATCCAGATATTCTTTAACAATGTGTGTATTCATTGTACGTCAAGTCCTACAAAACCTAGGGCCCAGGTTAGAGGCCCTCATGCCTGGATATTAGTGGGGTACTGGGATCAGGAGCTTTAATGTAGATTTGGAGGAAGTCAGGGTAGGCCTTGGTGAAAAAGTGACATGTTAGAAAAGACTTAAAGAAGGGGCAATAGTTAGTTATAATGTTATTTTGGAAAAGAACATTTCATAGAGAATAACTTCAAGGTATGTTTATAAGTGTCTTTCGCAAAAAATTGACATTTAATTAATACTTTGTGTGTAGGATTCTAGGAAGGATTTTTTTCAGAATTTTGAATAAATTGTTCCATTGCATCTACCTTCTATTATGGCTGTTGAAAAATTAATGATATTCTGATTTTTGGTTCTTTGTAAGTGACCTATTTTTTTTTCTCTGCAGAAATGTATAAGGTCTTTTCTTTGCCTTCCTCCTGATTATATTCTTGGTGTGAACCTACTTTCATCCATTGTGCTAATGCACTCAGCATTCATTTATTCAGTCATTCATTCCACAAATATTTATTGAGTGTCATTATGTGCCACACACTATTTTATATGCTGATGATGCAACAAAGAATAAAACAGGAAAATACCAGCCCTCAAGGAGCTTACACTCCTATCAAAGGGAAAGACCACAAACAAAATAAGTAAACAGTATGTTAAATGGTGATAAATGCTACAGAGAAAAATAAAATGGGGAAGATGGATAGGAAATTCCAATGGGGGAGAGTTGGGGTGGTTGCAGTTTTAAATAAGGTGCTCAAGGAATACCACACCAAGAAGGTAACATTTGAGTTAAGACCTGAAGGCGCTAAGGAAGCAGGTGATGCTGATTCCTGGACAAAGCATGTTCCAAGCATATATGTAAAGACCTGCAGGACAGATGTCCAATGTGTTCAGGGATGACAGGAGACCGATGTCACTGGAGCAGAGTGAGCAAAGGGGTCAGTAGAAGGGATGAGGTATGAGAGGTAAGAGGCATCCAATTATGTACAACCTTGTATGCTATTGAACAGATTCTGCTTTTTTTAACTTAAAGTGATCAAGGAAACATTAAGCCAAATTCTGGTTCTCTTTGAAGTTGGGAGCAGCAGACTTTTTTTTTTTCTTTTTTTTCTTTTTTGGTGTTATAGATGTAGGAATGTATAAGAGAGAAAAGATTAATTAATTGATTTATTTTTGCCTGGGCAACTGGAAAGAGGAAGATGTTATTGAATGAGGTGGATAATATTTCAGGAGTTGCATGTCTGGAGGCAGGTGGTAGAGAACAGAAAATTGGCCATTGGGGTTAGCAACCTGAAAGTCATAGGTGTCCTTAGAGAAGAGTAGTTTCAGTGGAGTTGTGGGAGCAACAGCCCTGATGGGTGTATCCAGGAGAAAATGAGTGGGAGAAATTAAAGCCAGTTGAATGAACTCTTTCAACGTGTTTTAACTATAAATAACTAAAGAGAAATGAGATGGTGATGACAAGGGAGGTGGGGTTAAGCTTATTTATTTATTTTTAATTTGAAGGTATAATAGGAGGTTTGCAGACTGGTAGCAAACTCATGCCTTCAGTTCTGGATAATTTTCTTATGTTGTTATTTTTATCTTAATGATTACATTCCCTTCATGGTCTTTGCTTTTTCCTTTTGAAACTCTATTATCTGAATGTCAGATTGGTTCTCTAGTTTGTTCATATTTTTCTCCTCTGTTTTCTACCTATTTGCCTTTTTGCTCTAATTTGTTACTGTGTGCTCTATTAAGTTTTAACATCTTCTCTATGTTCCTTTCTTATAGCATTCTCTTCTTGTTTTATGAATATAATGTAGTCACATTTCTCTGAGGATATTAATGATCATTTAAAATTAATGTTTGTTCTCTTGAGTTGTGTCTGTTTCCTCAGTTACTTTTCTTTCTCTCTTCTTTTAATCCATGTCTTTCACATTACGTGCTGTCTCAAATGGCTCATAATCATTGTTCATCTCCTCTCATTTAAGTCTGGAACACTTAGCTTATGTGGTGAAACTTCTCAACTGTGGCTTTTCTGTTAGTGTGATCTGTCTAGGCTGTCATCCTGGTTGAGGGAATCCCCTGTTTCACTTTCTTTACGTTTCTTCTGTTAAAAGAAAAAATTGTCTGAAATAAATTCAAAAGAGTTTAATTGAGCAATGAACGATTGATGAATCGGGCAGCCTCCTGAGCCAGAGTAGGCTCAGATACTCCAGTGCAGTTGTGTGGTGGAAGTAGATTTACAGACAGAAAAAGGAAAGGGACATGCAGAAAACAGAAATGAGGTACAGAAACAGCTGGATTGGTCACAGTTCTGCATTCGCCTTATTTGAGGACAGTTTGAACAGTTGGCCACATTTGATTGGCCAAAACTCAATGATTGGCATAAGAGGAGGCTACAGTCTGTATTCAACTCGATTTGAGATATAGTTTACAATATACAGAGAAACCTTTATTTTTAGGCCAAATTTAAAGTATGTAAGGAGGTAGCTTTAGGCTAAACTTGATTTAACACTTCTTTGGGCTGGTCACATTAGTGCGCTTTCTTCCAATTCCCTGTCTGGTGGGTAAATATGTTACTGCGGGCTTACTGCAAGTTCAGTGAAGAAAGAAAGTTGGAGGTTGGCTGTCAATACTCTGATGTAAATTTTTATTTAATCTCTCTGTTTTCAGTATGGCACTCTTACCTTTAACATGCTTGTTTTAAGCTTTCCAGAGAAGAAGCTTCCAGTTTATGGAGAAGAGTCAGATTTATGGCTATGAAGAATGGAAAAGAGATTCTGCTTTCTTAACAAACTTCCCTGCCAGTTTCCCTCTTTCAACCCCCACTTACGTTGCCAATTCCTGAGCCTTTGAAGAATCTGCAGTGTAAATTGAATTGCTTCTTGGCTTTTCGCATCACAGTTTAAGATTCGGCACTCTCCCAACTGTTGGGTGAGCTACTATCAACCTGTACATCTGATTTTAATACTGAAATATTATTGTAGTTTTTTCTTCAGTACTCTTTATCCTCACAGATTTATTCCAAAAACTAGAATAATATAAGTCTGTAACCTGGGAGACAGCAGAACTAAATGTGTATGTTAAATCCTTTATCTTGATCTGGAAACTCTAAATGATAGCCTTTAAATTTTTCAGTATTTATTTAGTGGGGATGTGAAGAAATTGAGTTTTGTTTATTAAAATCATATACTTTTTCTTAGTGCTCAAAACAACATTTTTAAACCTTTTTTCTGATTTTACAGTTTTGGCATTGTTCCTAAGTGTAGCATCAGCTACTCAGTCATTTATAATAGAAGTAATTTACATGGCTGTAGTTACAAATCATGTTAAAATATATTTATATTTTTCATCTTCACTCATTTACAAACCTATAAACTATTTCTAATTTTGTATTTTTTTCAAGTTTTATTTTGAGAAAAATCAAACCTCATAGAAAAATTGCAATAATAAAATAAATATCAGTATGCCCTACACTTGAGTTATCAGTTGTTAATATTCTGCCATATTTGCACTCTCTTTCTCTCTTTTTCTTTCTCTTGCTTTTGCTGTCTGTGTCTGTCACTATATGTGCATATATTTTTTATTTCTCAATCATTTGAAAGTAAGGTGCAGACATCATGACACTTCATCCCTAAATTGTCATCATAATTCTTATAAATTTTCCTGCATAACCTCACCATTATTACACCCAAGAGATTTCACATTAATTCAATAATGCTATTTAATTTATAGCCCATTTTCAAGTTTTCCTAATTGATCCAAACATTTCTTTAAAAGCCGTTTGTCCCCTCCCCAACTGCCTCACCATCCCAAATCCAGTCATGGATCAAGCACTGCGTTTGGTAATTATTAATCTTTAGTCTCTTTTCATTGAGAACATTGCCCCATCTGTGTGTGAATTTTGTGTATATTATGACATTACTGTTTGAGGAATCTAGGCTAGCTTCTCGGTAGACTATCTCATAATTTGCATTTGTATAATTATTTCTTCATGATTAGATTCGCAGTCAATATCTATCTATCTATCTATATACATATTTAGCAAGGATTGTACATAGTTGATGCTGCGTACTTCTCATGTGTCACATCAGGAGGCATATAATATCAGATTGTTCCATCATTGTGGTGATGATAAATTGGATCACTTGGATAAGGTGTTGTCTTCCAGATCTATTTTAAAGGTGCCTCATTATCTTTATACTTAGGAAGTAAACTGGTGGTGAGGGATAGGTGTTACTTTGAAGACAGGTGAATGTATAACAATCATTAACCCAATGGTTTTACCTTCCATTGATGATTCTTGCCGGAAGCAATGATTATATTCTAATTCTATCATCCTTTCTGCCCTTGTTAGATAGCTTTCTCCTGTAATAAAGAACTTCTTCCTCCCACCACCACACTCTTTTTTTTTTCTCTTTCAGTATCACTATGAATTTAAGGATTTTAAAATTCAATATTATAGTCCATTACCTTCATTAGTTATTTTGATGCTCAAATTGTCTGACATTTTTCTAATCAGAGTTCTTTCAAGCCGGCTCCTGTGTCATCTGGATATATCCCCTCAGTCTTTGTGCCTCTCGTTGTCTAGCACAGAAAATGTTCTAAGCTTAGTTTGTAATTTCTCTGCCTTTGATTTGGAATCAGTCTTTTCTTTAAGGAATCCTAATTTGTTTCACTGAAGACTGGTGTTTAGAAATCAAGTACTGGACATTAAATTTTAGTACATGCCAGTTTTTGTGTAAGAAAGGAGAAATATAAATGTTTCATGTATATATGTGTATGTTTTCTTATTTTGTAGAATGAAACTTGGTAACAATAGATCAGTAAACAATGGGAATGGTTACCTATAGGACATAAGTGGGAGTGAGGTGGAGGAATAACAATCGAAATGAAGCTTCTCTGAGTATATAATTTAATACACTGTGCTTACAGTGGACAGAGTTAGGAAACATAAAATTCTGAGTTTATATGGATATCTATAATCAAAACCCAGCACCACTCATTTTCACCATTTCATATTAGACTCTCCTTACTCCACAGTGAGAAGCTGTGCCCCTAAACATCACTATTATTTATTTGCTTAAATATTTACTATATTCAACAAATAGTTTCAGAATTATGCCAATACTGCATCTAATAACAAACATATGAAAAAGTTTAAGATTTCTTTGCTATTAAAAAAAAAAAAATCTTAGCGATATGTTTTGGCTGTGTCCCCACCCAAATCTCATCTTGAACTGTAGTTCCCACAAGTCATGGGAGGGAACCAGTGGGAGGTAATTGAATCATAGGGGTGGTTACTCCCATGCTGCTGTTCTCGTGATAGTAAGTTCTCAAGAGATCTGATAGTTTGTGTGGGGCTTTTCCTTCTTTGCCTGGCACTTCCACTTCCTGCAATCATATGAAGAAGGACATATTTGCTTCCTCTTCCAGTATAATTGTAAGTTTCCTGAGGCCTCCCTAGCAATGCGGAACTGTGAGTCAATTAAGTATCTTTCCTTAATAAATTACCCAGCCTCGGGCAGTTCTTTATAGCAGTGTGATTTTATTTTTGATTATGTAAAAGAGTTACATGGCTCAACAATGAGAACCATATAAGAAAGTTATTATATACTTAGAGAAGTCTCATTTCTATCCCCATCTCTTCCACTCTATTCACATATATCCACTGTAAATAATTGTATTTGTTTCTAGTTTGTCTTGCTTGGATTTGTTTTCTAAAATTAAAGCCCTTATTTCATAAAAACAGTATTTTAACATGTGCAATGTAATATATAAAACAATATATACTATATAAAATTTTGCACTTAAAAATTAAACATTTAAATTTAACAATATATCCTAGAAATCATTCCATATCAGTTATTAGAGATCTTTATTCTTTGCTTCTGTTGTTACTGGAAAGGGATCCTGATCCAGACCCAAGAGAAGGTTCTTGGATCTTGCGGAAGAAATAATTTAAAGCAAATCCATAAAGTGAAAGTAAGTTTATTAGGAAAGTAAAGGGGTAAAGAATGGCTTACTCCACAGGCAGGACAACAGCATAAGCTGCTGGTTGGCCATTTTTCTGGCTATTTCTTGATTATATGCTAAACCAGGGGTAAATTATTCATGAGTTTTCCGCAAAAGCGGTGGGCAATTTTTGGAACTGAGGGTTCCTCCACTCTTGACACCCTATAAAGTAACTTCCTGATGTTCCCATGGCATTTGTAAACTGTCATAGCACTGGTGGGAGTGTCTTTTAGCATGCTTAGGAATTAAAATTAGTGCATAATGAGCAGTGAGGATGACCAGCGGTCACTTTGGTCACCATCTTGATTTTGGTGGGTTTTGGCCAGCTTCTTTACTGCATGCTGTTTTATCAGCAAGGTCTTTATGACCTGTACCTTGTGTCAACCTCCTATCTCATCCTGTGACTCAGAATGCCTTAACTTTCTAGGAATGCAGCCTAGTAGGTCTCAGCCTTATTTTACCCAGCCGCTATTTAAGTTAGAGTCTCTCTGATTAGAAAGTCACTGACACTGCCATATAGTGTTAAAATGTAAGTGGACAAATTATAGCTTATTTTGAGATGGAGTATGGAAATAAAGGGAAAACTTGAGGTCCTTCAAGGGAAGTTCCATACACCTGCCTAGTCCCAAGAAGCAACGTGATAAGCAAGAAGATAATAGTAGTCTAAAACAATAGCCAAGGAAACTAGAACAATGGAATATTTGGTTCCCTATAGAAACTAAAGGTAACATCTTAACCTATGTCTCTGAGTTGTTTTTCAGAAACCCAGATTGCCACCAAACAGATTCAGCAGCACATAAAACTCAGATGAGGGAGAACTAGACACTGTATTCTGACCATTTTTCTTTGTTCTGAATTTCTTTCTGAGTGGCCTAGAGAAAGTCACACCCACAAGCAAGAGCTAACATTCTTTTCTGCTGACCCCAAATTTTTAAACAAAGCTTATTTTCCTTAACCAGTTACAAATCAGAAAATCTTTGAATCTACCTACGATCTGTAAGCCCCACACACCTCAAGATAATTCCTTTTAGGCCAAAACCAATATGTAACCTCCATGTATTGATTTGTGCTTTTGCCTGTAACTTCTACTTTCCTGAAATTTACCCCTGCCTCTAAAAATCCTCACCTGCAAGACACTAGAGAGGTCAGAATTTAAGCATTAGCTGCCTGATCCTCCTTGTTTGATGCCCTGCAAATAAATACCTCACTTCCTCTTGCTGCCAACCCATTGTCAGTGTTTGGCTTTGTTGTGCTGGGTGAGTGGACTCCAGTTTGGTTCTATAATAATGTATCTATGTCTTTTATGGATATACATTTAAATTGCTTCCAAAATTTTGCCATTAAAAATAATGCTTCAGTTCATCCATATGTTGTTTTGTATTTGTAGAGGTATATCTTCTGTTCCTTTCTCTCTTCCTTCTCCTTCTGGTATTCCCACTATGCATATGTTACATATTTTTATAATTGTCCCACAGTTCTTAGATATTTTGTTCCACTTTAAAAATAACAACTTTTTTTCCCTTTTGTCTTCCAGTTTGGGAAGTTTCTGTTGACATACCTTCAAGGTCATTGATTCTGTCCTCAGCCATGTCCAGTCTACTGATCAAAGGCTTTCCTTATTTCTGTTATTGTGTTTTTTATTTCTAGCATCCTTTCGATGCTAGCAAAAAGCATCCTAAAATCTTTTTGATTCATTCTTAGACTTTTCATGTCTCTGCTTGCATTGCTTATTTGTTCTTGCATGTTTTCTACTTTTTCCTTTAGAGCCCTTAGTATATTAATAATAGTTATTTTAAATTTCTGGTCTGGTAATTCTAAAATCTCTGGCACACCTGAGTCTTGTTCGGATGCGTGTTCTGTCTCTTCAGATTCTGGGTTTTTGTTTGTTTGTTTGTTTGCCTTTTAGCATACTCTGTAATTTTTTGTTGAAAACTGAACATATCAGGTAAAAGAACTGAGGTACAGAGGTCTTCAGCTTTTATGTTTATCTGGATGGGAATTGGGCTATGTTTATTGTTTGTTGCAGGTGTCAGAAGCTAAAATGTCCTCTGGTGTTCTTGTTTTTCTCTGCCCTGTTATCTTTGGGTTTCCCTAGAGACTTCTACAATAAGGTCTCAGGACTTGCAGTTCTTTCAATTGTGTTCTCCAATTATTATATAGGGGCTCCATTGATGTGGTGGTGAGGAGTGGGGGAGAAAAATGTTCTACACTACTAAGATTAGGTCTCAGCCTTTTAGTGAGCCTGTGCCCCTGGGCTGTGGCCTTCACAAGTTCTTCTCAGCTTGTTTTCGTTTTTTTGAGGTGAGACAGGAAGTCTAAAGGGGGCTGAAATGGAATACTTCCCTTCTCCCATGTGAGTTAAGCTGTGGTAAAATATTTGTCCTTGAGGACAGACCTTTGTTTAAAAAAAGAGAAAACTGTAGGTGTATTTCAAAATGATTACTTTCCTCCTCCCCATTCAGGAATCAAAAAGAATTTTTTTTTTTTTTTTTTTTTTTTTTTTTTCAGAACTTCACCCTGAGAAACAGGGATTCTGAAGATGAAAACTCATAAAAGTGTGGGACCCCTTATGGATGCCTCCCAAGATATTTTTTTCTCAAGCTAGAAAACACTACCTCCAACAATTAGTCAATTACCTTTGTTTTCTTATCAATTTCCTACAAGTTGCTGGCTCCATTGGCGGTCTCTGTTATCAGGAGTCTATGATTCTCTGCATTTTCTTCTCCAATGTTCAGGGCAGTGGCTTGCTCTAACCTTAATTCTCTGGTGGACCTAAGAAAAGTGTTGGTTTTCAGTTTGTTCAGCATTTTTTTTCTTTTTTTCTAAGTGTTTTACATGTTGGACTGGAAACCAGACGTTTATATAAATTCTGGAGGTACACCTTAAAGATAAAATCCTAGAAGTGGTATTACAGAGTCAAGAAGTAAGATATATGCTATTTTGTTCCATACTGCTGAATCCTCCTCCACTGGGCTGTGCTATTTTACATTTCTACCAGCAATGTGTAAGAATGTTGTTCTAACAGAATGTTGTCAAGCTTTTGAATTCTTGGCAATCTGATGGTGAGAATTAGTGTTTCAACATAGTTTTATTTTGCATTTCTCTTATTATGAGTGAAGTTGTGGATTTTTTAATGTTTAAAGGGCATTTACATGTATTTTGTTGTGGACTCTGTTTATACCTTTTGCTCCATCCTCCACCTTTTAAAAAATAGAGTTTTGATATTTTCCATCAGAATTCAAGAATATATTATATATTAGGCAGATCAGTCCTGTAAGTGTGATGTACTTTGTAATTGTTTCTTTACTAGTTTATAATTTGTTTCTTGATTTTCTTTTCATTTTGACTTTGCAAAATTTTTTGTATATATGTAGTTTATTTTATCCGGATTCCGAGTCATAGTTGGCAATATATTATTTTCTCATTATAATTTATTAAAAATTTTCTTACTCCAGTCATTTGAGATGCAATCTTTTTCATATGCTAAACTTTCAAATGTACTTGGGTTTAGTTCTTGATCTTCTATTCATTTCCATTGGTCTCTGTACTCGTGCCCTATTTCCATAATATTTTAATTACAGTGGCTTTGTGGTATGTTTTAATTTCAGGTATAGCTACTCTGCCCTCACTGCTCTTTTTTCTAGGGTGTTTTATTTCTCCTAGCTATTTTTACATAAATATATTTTAGAGACAACTTGTCTAAATCTAGAAAATAAAACTTAAAAATATTGTTATTGGAATCACATTAAATGTATTTTAACTTTGGAGAACTGACATTTTTAATGCTTTTGAGTCATTAAATCTGTATTAGTTTCCTGTTACTGTACCAAATTATCACCAATGTGGCTTAAAACCACATACGTTTATTATCTTACAATTCTGGAGGTCAAAAGTCCAAAAACAGTTTCATAAAATCAAGATGTCAGAGGGCTGTACTGCTTCTGGAGACTTAGGGGAGAATCAGTTTCCTTGTTTTCTCCATCTTCCTTGGCTTGTGGGTCCTTCCTCCATCCTTAAAGACAGGAGCACAGCATTTTCAAATCTCTCTCACCTCTGCTCTCATGGTGCCTTCTCTGACTTTGACCTTCCCGATTTTCTCCTACAAGGATCCTTGTGATTATAGTGGACCCACTCAGATAATTCAGGACAATCTCTGCTTCTCTGTATCATTAATGCAATCACTTCTGCAAAGTCCATTTTGCCACACAAGGTTGCATATTCACAAGCTCTGGCAGTTCGGACCTGGGCATCTTTGCAGAGGGGTAGCTATTATTCTGTCTACAACACTATCTAAGAAAAAGTGATTTTTCCATGTTCAATTTTACTTTTGTGGTTTCATGACTGTTTTTTTTCCCAACATGTTTTGCACATTTCTTGTTAAGCCCAATTCCTGACTTTTTCAATGCTTTTGTAAATGAAATATTCTTCCTCATTATATTAAACTGGTTATTCATGTGTAAAAGCTATTGATTTGTGTTAATTCAATATTCTGGTATCTTATTGAAGTATTTTATTGTTGGTGTTGATTATCCCTTGACATATACCTTTAGGTATATTATCACATTAATTAAGATAGATTTGTGGCCTGGTGCAGTGGCTCACACCTGTAATCCCAGCACTTTGGGAGGCCGAGGTGGATGGATCACGAGGTCAGGAGATCAAGACCATCCTGGCTAACACGGTGAAACCCCGTCTCTACTAAAAATACAAGAAAATTAACTGGGCATAGTGGCGGTCACCTGTAGTCCCAGCTACTCAGGAGGCCGAGGCAGAAGAATGGCGAGAACCCAGGAGGCAGAGGTTGCAGTGAGCTGAGATCACGCCATTGTACTCCAGCCTGGGTGACAGAGTGAGACTCCGTCTCAAATAACAATAATTAAATAAATAAATAAAGATAGATTTGTTAATATTTCTTTTCTAATTCTCACATCTAAAATGTTTCTTTTGTCTGATTGCATTAGTTAATACCTTCGATACATAGTGGGAAAACTTACCTTGTTTAAGACTTTAAGGGAATGCTTCTAGTGTCTCCCCTCTGAGTAAGAGTCTAGCTTCAGGACTGAGATAACGCATTTTGAAAATCTTATTCAGCAATATCCATCAATCCTCACCTGGATTGTGTTTGGAAATTTATTAAAGTTTGGAATTTTATTTTATATTTAGGATCTTTGGAGAAAATTATATTCATTTCCTATTTGCCTCTATTAATATGGTAAATTATATTAATAGATTTTTAAATATTGATCTATTCTTTCATGCCTGGAATAAATCCTAGTTAGTCATGATAATTCTCTTTTAATATGATCTTTCAATCTGTTTGCTAATATTTAATTCAGTAGTTTTACGTCAATATTTTAAAAGCATATTTGTTTGTAATTTTGGGAAGCTGCTATTTTACCAAATTTTGGTAGAAATGTTATATTTGCTTCATTAAATTTTTTAGAATTGTTTTCTTTTTCTGTGCTTCGAAACAATTTAAGTGGTATTAAGATTTTTCTGATCTTTGGACATTTAGTAGAATTCACCTGTGAAATCATTCAAGCCTGATGTTTCTTTTGTGGAATAGTTCTATTATGACTTTCTGTTTTTTTTCTGTGGAAATTGGTTTCTTGAAGCTTTTGATTTCTACTGAGGTCAAATTTGATAAATTGCATCATCCTATGAGTTTATCCATTTTATTTAGATTTTTATTTTATTTTTATATTATGCTAAGTAGTCTGTTATTTTTAATCTCCACTGTTTCAGTAGTTATTTACACAGATTTATTATTGATTTCTACATCTTTGCTTTATTTTTTGGTAACATTTATCCTTTACTTTTTTATTTTACCATCTTAACCATTTTAAATGTATAATTTAGCATATTAAATGTATTCATAATGTTGTGCAACCATCACCACCATCCATCTCCATACCTCTTCATCTTGTAAAAATGAAACTCTACACCCATTAAACAATGGTGCCCCATTTCCCCCTCCCCTCAGCACCTGGCAAGCACCATTCTATTTTCTGTCTCTGTGATTTGGAGTACTCTACCTCATTTAAGTGAAATCATACAGTGTTTGTCTTTTCGTGACTGGCTTATTTCACTTAGCATTATATCCTCAAGATACATTCATGCTGTAGCATATGTCAGAATTTCCTTCCTTTTCAGTGCTGAATAATATTCCATTGTGTATATATGCTACATTTTGCTGATTCTTTCATCTGTCAATGGGCACTTGCTTCCATATTTTAGCTATTGTGAATTATGCTGCTATGAATATGGGTATACAAATATCTCTTTGAGATCTTGCTTTCAATTCTTTTGGGTGTATATATATATATATATATTCAGAAGTAAAACTACTGAGGGTCATATAGATAATTCTATTTTTAATTTTTTTGAGAAACTGCCATGCTGTTTTCTACGATAACTGTACCATTTTACATTCCTACTAACAGTGCACAAGGGTCCCAATTTCTTCACATCATCACCAATACTTGTTATTTTACGGGGTTTTTTTTGTTTGTTTCTAAGTAGCCATTCTAATGGGTGTGAGGTGTTATGGCTTGTAGTTTTGATTTGTATTTCCCTAATGATTAATGATGATGTGCATCACTTCATGTGTTTATTAGATAAATGTCTATTCCAGTCCTTTGCCTATTTTTGAATCAGATTCAGTTTCTGTTGAGTTTTAAGAGTTCTATATATATTCTGAATATTAATCCCTTATCAGATAGCATGATGATATGTTTTGGCTGTGTCCCCACCCAAATCTCATCTGGAATTCCCACATGTTGTGGGAGGGACCCAGTGGGCGGTAATTGAATCATGGGAGCAGGTTTTCCCATGCTGATCTTGTGATAGTGAGTAAGTCTCCTGAGATCTGATGGTTATTATAAGAGGGAGTTTTCCTGCAAAAGCCCTCTTCTTTTGTCTGCTGCCATGTGAGACATGCCTTTGCTGTTTTTCAAGATATCGGTGGCTATTCAGGGTCCCTTGAAATTCCACATGAATTACATAGAACAAGTTTTACTGTTTCTGCAACAATTGTTTTTGGGATTTTGACAGAGATTGCATCAAATCTGTAGATTACTTTGGGTGGTATTGACATCTTAACAATAAGCCTTCCAATTCATGAACACAAGATATTTCTAATTATTTATGTCTTTAATTTTTTTCAGCAATATTTTGTAGTTTTCATTGTATGTCTTTCACGTCCTTCATTAATTTCAAAGCATTTTATTATTTTTGATGCTATTGTAAATGTAATTGTTTTTGTAATTTTTTTCAGATTAAACTGAGTTTTTAGTGGTAACTTTGTAATTTGCTACTTTGCTGTGAGTGCATTTATTAGTTCTAACAGATATATTTTTTTGAATCCTTAGGGCTTTCTACATAATATCCTCTGCAAAATGAGCAAGAAGTAAGTTCATTTATTCTTTTCCAGTTTGGATGCTTTTATCTCTTTTCTTTTCTTTTTTTTTTTGCATAATTGTTCTGGCTAGAACTTCTAGTACTATGTTGAAAAGAAGTGGTAAAAGCAAGCATCCTTGCCTTATTCCTAATCTTAGAGGAAAAGTTTTCAGTCTTTCACTATTCAGTGTCATGTTTGCCAATGTTTTTTTGATGATTTTTGCATCAATGTCAATAAGGAATATTGATCTGTAATTTTATTTTCTTGTAGTGTCATTGTCTGACTTTGGTATCAAGGTAATACTGTCCTCATAGAATGAGTCAGGAAGTGTTCTCTCCTATTCAATTTTTCAGAAAAGTTTGAGAAAAATAGATATTAGTTTTCTTTAAATGTTTGGTGGAATTTACCAGTGAAGCCACAGGTCCAGGACTTTTTTTTTGTTGGGAGCTTTTTGATTACTGATTAAATCCCCTTTCTAGTTAATATGTCTGCTCAGATTTTCTATTTCTTCATGATTTAGTCTTGGTAGGTTTCATGTTTCCAGGAATTTGTTCATTTTGTCTAGGTTATTTAACTTGTTGTCATACAATTTCTCATAGTACTGTCTTATAATCCTTTTTATTTCTATAGAATCAGTAGAAAAATTGTCACTTTCATTCCTGATTTTAATAATTTAAGTCATCTCTTTTTTTATTAGTCCATCTAGCTAAATTTTGTCAATTTTGTTGAGTTTTTTTAAAAAATAAATTTTGGTTTTATTGATTTTCTCTATTGCTTTTTGATATGGTTTAGCTGTTTCCCTACCCAAATCTCATCTTGAGTTATAGCTTGCATAATCCCCATATGTTGTGGGAGGGACCCAGTGTGAGGTAATTGAATCATGGGGGCTGGTTTTTCACGTGCTGTTCTCATAATGATAAATAAGTTTCATGACATCTGATGGTTTCATAATGGGTAGTTCCCCTGCACACACTCTCTTGCCTGCTGCCATCTAAGACATGCCTTGCTCCTCCTTCACCTTCTGCCATGATTGTGAGGTCTCCCCAGCCATGTGGAACTGTGAGTCTATTAAACCTCTTTTTCCTTATGAATCACTCAGTCTTGGGTATGTCTTTATTAGCAGCATGAGAACAGACTAATATACTTTTCTATGATTTATATCATTTATCTCTGCTTTAATATTCATTATTTACTTCCTTCTGCTAGCTTTGGGTTTAGTTTGTACTCCTTTTTCTAGTTCCTTAAGTTATAAAGTTAGGTTGTTAATTTTGGATCTTTCTTGCTTTGTTGTTCTTTAGCAGAGATTTATGAGATTTTAGTGCACCTGTCACCCGAGCAGTGTACACTGTACCCAATATGTGCCTTTTATCTCTCACCCTCCTCCCAGCATTCCCCCTGAGTCCTCAAAGTTTATTGTGTAGTTCTTATGCCCCTGCATCCTCATAGCTCAGCTCTCACTTATAAGTGAGAACATGCAATATTTGGTTTCCCTTCCTGAGTTACTTCACTTAGAATAATGATGTCCAGCTCCATCCAAGTTGCTGCAAAAGACATTTATTTCATTCCTTTTTACGGCTTAAATAGTATTCCATGGTATATATATGCCACATTTTCTTTATCCACTCATTGTTTAATGGACACTTAGGTTGGTTCCATATCTTTGCAATTGTGAATTATGCTGCTATAAACATGTGTGCATGTGTCTTTTTCATATAAGGACTTTTTTACTTTGAGTTTTTTGCTTTTTAATGTAAGCATTCATAGCCATAAATTATGCTCTTAGCACTGCTTTCACTGTCTTCCGTAAGTTTTTGTACTGCTTTTGTTTTGATTAATCTCTGTGTATTTCCTAATTTACCTTGTGATTTCTTCTTTAATCCATTGCTTGGTTGAGAGTGCTCTCTTTAATGAACAAATTTGTGAGGTTTTCAATTTTATATCTGTTATTGATTTCTAACTTTATCTTGTGATCAGAAAAAATATTTTGTATGAATCTATCTTTTAAAATTTATAGAGACTTAATTTGTGGCATAACATATGGTCTAACCTGGAAGATGTCCCTTGTGCCCTTGAGAAGAATGTGTGTTGTAGTTTTGTATGTCTATAAGATTTAGTTGATTTATTGTGTTTAAGTCCTCTATTTCCATACTTATCTTTTGTCTGGTTTTTCTGTTATTGAGAATGGAGTATTAAAGTCTCCAACTATTGTTACATAACTGTCTATTTCTCTCTTTAATTCTGTTGCTTTTCACTTCCTATATTTTTATGGTGTTTTATTGAGTATGTAAATGTTTATAATAGTTATATTTGCTGTATTTAAGCTTTTATTAATACACAATGTCATTTTGTCTCTTGTAACCTTTTGATTTAAAGTCCATTTTGTCTAATATTAGTACAGTCATTGCTGCTATCTTTTGGTTACTATGTACATAGAATTTCTTTGTCCATCCTTTCACTTTCAATCTGTGTCTCTGAATCTAAGGTAAGTCTCTTGTAAACAGCATATATTTGGATCAGGGTGGGTTTTTTTTGTTTTGTTTTGTTTTGTTTTGTTTTAATCCATTCTGTCAATCTTTGTCTTTTGAATGGAGAGTTTAATTCATTTAAAGTAATTACTGATAAAGAGGGATTTCTGTCATTTTACTATTTGTTTTCTTAGTACCTTACAGCATTTTTTGTCCTGAATTTTTTAGATTACTGTCTTTTTTTGTGTTTAGTTAATTTTTTGAAGTGAAATATTTAAATTGCTTTCTAATTTCCTTTTATGTATTCCATAGCTATTTTCTTTGTGGTTACTGTGGTGATTATACTTAATATTCTAAACTTATAATACTCTAATTTGAATTTGTAACAGGTTAACTTCAATAATATACAAAAACTTTGCAGCTCCCTCCCTACCCCTTTTGGTGGCTGATGTCACCAAATTACATCTTTACACATTGTATGCCACAAAATATTAACTAACAATTGTTTTAAATACATTAGTGTCTTAAATTATGCAGAAAACAAAGTGTGGAGTTATAAACCAAAGTTACAATAATACTAGCTTTTAGAGTAATATTTTTGTAATATACTAGTTTCTTAAATCATGTAGAAAACAAAAAGCAGAGTTACAAACTATTTATATAATTATAATACTTTTATAGATGCCCATGTATTTACCTTTATTGAGATTCTGATTTTTTTATGTGATGTCAAGTTACTATCCAGTGTCCTTTCATTTTATCCTGAAGGACTTCCTTGAGTATTCCTTGCAGGACAGACCTACTGGTAACTAACTCCCTTGGGTTTTGTTTGTCTGGGAATGTACCAGTTTCTCTCTCACTTTTGAAGCAGTTTTGCTGGATCCAACAATATTAATTGACAGCTTTTTTTCTTTTAACACTTTGAATATAACAGCCCATCACCTTCTGGCTTCTAGTTTGTAATGAAAAACATGCTTATAATCTTATTGAGGATTTCTTATATGTGATGAGTCACTTCTCTTTCGCCTGCTTTCAAGATTCTCTGTTTTTTGAAAGCTTGATTATAATGTGTCTCAGTGTGGGGCCTTTTTTTTTCCACTGAAGGTTGTTTTAAGTTAATCTTACTTGGGGTTCTTTGAGCTTTTTGAAAGTTTATATTCATGTTTTATCAAACTTAGGAAGTTTTTAGCAACAATTTCTTCAATTATTCACTATGCCTCTTTCTCTTTTCTTCTTCTGGGACTTTCACAATGTACATGCTGATCTAATTGATGGTGTCCCACAAGTCTTCCCAGGCTCTGTTTAATTATCTTTAATCTTTTTTCTTCTCTTTCTCAGAAACAATGATTTCCATTGTTCTATCTTCAAGTTCACCAATTCTTTCTTCTGCCTGCTCAAATCTGTCTTTGAATACTTCTAGAGAATTTTTTATTAGTCTATTGTATTTTTCAGCTCCAGAATTTCTTTTGGTTTCTTTTAGATTTTCTGTGATTTAAACAATATTTCTACTTTCCCCATACACTGTTTTCTTGATTTTCTCCATATCATTCATTAGTTCTTTGAGCATCTTTAAGATAGTTGTCTTAAAGTCTTTGTCTAGTAGATTTGCCATCAGTTCCTTTTCAGGGGCAGTTTCTGTTGACTTATTTTTTCCTTTGAATGGGCCATAGTTTTTAATTTTTTTGTTTGCTTTGTGATTTTTTGTTGATAACTGGGCATTTTAATATAATAAACGTGGTAACTCTGAAAATCAGATTCGTGCCTTTCTCTAAAGTTTGCTGGTTTTAGAAATTGTTTCTTTTATATTTTTGATACTTGTTATCTGTTGTTTTATCAAGAATCAGCTTGATATTCTTGGTACCTGAGATACCTGAGGTATTCTCAGGTATGTTCTGAGCCTGCACCTTTCCCTGGACATGTAGTCACTTTCTAACTTTTCCTGTATATATAGCTGTTTTCAAATGTTATAATCTTTTACGTTATAATCTTTTATGCCTGGTTCTCAAAAAAAAAAAAAAAAAAAAA
>NW_016807677.1:3894680-3910512 GCF_001698545.2 Rhinopithecus bieti
AAAAAAAAAAAAAAAAAAAAAAGAAGAAGAAGAAGTCTGGGTGCAGTGGCTCGTGCCTGTAATCCCAGCACTCTGGGAGGCTGAGGTAGGCAGATCGCTTGAGTTTGAGACCAGCCTGGACAACATAGTGAAACCCTGCCTCTACTGGAAAAAAAAAAAAAAAAAAAATTAGCCACGCATGGTGGTGCATACCTGTAATTCCAGCTACTTGGGAGGCTGAGATGGAAGAATCACCTGATCACAGGTGATTGGCCGGGAGGCCAAGGCTGTGGTGAGCTGAGATTGCACCACTGCACTCCAACCTAGGGAACCAGAGTGAGATGAAAGAAAGGGAAGAGAAGGGGAGGGGAAGGGGAAGGGGAAGGGAAAGAAAGAGAGAGAAAGAAGAGGTAGGGGCACCAGTCCTTTAAATCCCCTAGGAAGTCACTTTAGCCAGAGGTGGAGAGGCCTGAAGCAGTGGGAGGAAGTGCAACAATGGCCTTCTTCTTCTTTGCACCTCTGTGATTAAAGCAGCAGTCATTGATCAGAACACAGATCCTTGCTATTTAGATAACAGGGCCATTGTTGCCGACTCTGGCTCCCACAGACTGTGTGAAGAGTGCTCCAGGAACATGTGCTTAGCTCTTTGCCATGGGGCTAGGAACAGGGAATGGGTAGCTGCTATTGTGCTAAGAGCTAAAATTGACTGAAATTAACCACAATTTACCCTCTAAGTCTTCCTTGGAAGTTATAAACAAACCTTAAATTGACCTCAGTTACAACATAGTTACAACAAACAGATTCTGCCAGTGCAATTGTTGTCTAGATGGGGAAACAGATTTCTGATGCTTCCTACCCTACCATCTTCCTGTGCTTTATTCCTTTGTATTGATTAGATTAGGTACTGCCTTGTCTATTACACTGATTTTTTTTCAAGCAAATAGAATTTTAATTTATTTATTACTTCTACTGTTTTCTGTTTTCGATCTTAATAACGTCTGGTTTATTATTTTTATTCTTTCTGCCTTCTTTTTGTTTAATTTGTTGTTCTTTTCTGGAATTTGGGGAATTTCATTCATTTATTTTCAGGCTTAGTTTAAAAAACATCTTGAAATTGAAGTAAGATATGTATAAAGTAGACAAATATTACGTAAGTGAATTTTGAAAATGGACAAGCCCTGGTAACCACCATCTGATCATGGTCTGGATTAGTACTAGCGCTCAGAAGCATCCTTCGTGTCATCTTCTAGTCAATATCCTCTTCCAGTTCTGCTTCTATTACTATAGATTAGGTTTGTCTACTTTTAAATTTTATATACATGGACTGCTTTGGTGTACGTACTCTTTTGTGTCTGGCCCTTTTGCTAAAAATTTATGCCTAGGAGATGATTTCACTTAGCTATGTGTTGTGTCTGTATTGTATTCTTCTTTATGAATATACTGTACTTTAAGTATTTGTAACATAATAAGAAATATATATTTGTTATTTGCCTTCAGTTCCTGACACAGACCCTTTAAAGCCCTTGTAATTTCCTGAATGATGGGGGTAATTGGGATGTCTGATATACAGCTTCTAAATAGACAGGAATTTCTTGAGTTATAGGAACATCTTTTGTTTTAATGAGGTGACTCGGGCTCCTGGATAGCTTCAGGATGGAAGCTGGTTACCAGAAAGACCAAGCCATGATCAAAACGTTGGAACTCTCAGCTCCACTCACCAAAGCTCTGGGGACGGGGGAGAGGCCAGATATTGAACTAATAATCATGCCTACATGAGGAAGCTTCCCTAAACCATGGAGTTCAGAGACCTCCTAGGTTGCTGAATGCATCTATCTCCTGGGAGAGTGGTTCACCCTAACTCCTTAAGACAAAAGCTTCTGTGCTTGGGATCCTTCTTGATCTTGCTCTGTATATCTCTTCATTTGTATCCTTTATAATAAGCTGGTAACTAAAGGTAAAAAGTGTTTTCCTGAGTTCTATGAGCTAATTATAGCAAATTATCAAACCTGAGAAAGAGTTGTGAGGACCCCCAATTTATAGAAGTTGAACAGAAGTGTGGGTAATCTGGGAACCTACTACTTGTGATTGGCATCTGAAATGAGGAGCAGTCTTGTGGAAATGAACCCTTAACGAGTGGAGTCTGCTCTAACTTTGGACAATGCCAATTTAAATTAAATTGCAGGGCACCCAGTTGATGTCCACAAATAATTGGAGAATTGCTTTGTGTGGAAAACCCACCCATCTGGTGTTAGAAGTGTTGTAACAAAAGAGTTTTTCCTTTAGTATTCCATAGATGTTTGTGTTCCTTTCAGTTTTAGTCTATTATAGATAAAACTGCTGTGAATGTGCTTATTCATTTTCACCTGTGAACATATGAATACATTTCTGTTGGATAATACATACATCGCTAGGAGCCAATTTCTAGATCATAGAGTATGCAAATATTCAGGTTTAGTAAATACTGCTTACATGGTTTTCCAAAGTGGTTGTACCAATTTCTATACCTACCCTCATGGCACATGACTTTAGTTTACTCCTCATCTACTCCAACAGTTTGTATTGTTAGTTTTTAATTTTTAGTCACTCCAAAGTACACACAGCTGTCCCTGGGAACCCATAGGGAATTGGTTTCAGATCTCCCTCCAATGCCAAAATCCATACATGTTCAAGTTCCCGATATAAAATGGTATAGTATTTGCATATTACATAAACATATGTACATCCTCCCATACACTTTAAATCAACTCTAGATTACTTATAATACCTAATACAATATAAATGCAATGTAAATAGTTGTCATATTCTTGTTTAGAGAATAATGACCACAAAAAATGTCTGCACATGTTTAGTACGGATACAATTTTTAAAAATATTTTCAATCTGTAATTGATTGAATCAATCGATGTAGAACTTATGGATACAGAGGGCTGACTGTATACAGGTAGCGCCTTACTGTTAGGCATTTCTTCATGTGTTTATTGATTATTTGGTAATCCTGTTTTATGATTTACCTGTTGATTTAGTTGCCCATTAGAAAAAACCATGTTGTTCTCTTCTTGTTAATTTAATGTTTTTCTTCAAGTGATTTTTTGGATCTTTTTTGGCAATTGTTTTGATATGTAGGAAGGTTTGCTTTGTTTGTTCCAGTATTCATCTTTATACTAATAATTATTAGCATCTGTAGTCCCCTCTGTTCTTACATAGGCTATTACTATTGAGTTTGTAAGACTTAACGGATATCCTTTACCTCCTACTTACTTTATATATGTCAGTCAATGAGATTTTTGTTTTCCCCATTTTCTTTTCCTTCTCCATTCATTTTAGTTGTTTTATTTTTACTTTGTAATATTTACAAACTATTTGTCCACTCTTGTGTTCACCATTATTTTAGCTTTAGTTCTACATTTAAATACATTCAATGTTTACCATCAGCCTTGTGCCCAAGATTCTCCAGTTATCTATTTACTGGATGAAGCTTGTCCTCTAGTAGACTCCTCACAAGACTTAGAAATACAGTATTCCTTGATTTTTTGTAGGCTTAATGTAAGTTTTCTAATACTATTAATAGCATTTGTCTATTGATTGTGCTAGGTCAATTTCCCAGGTATATGCTCTTAGACATTATTTCTTCAAATATTTCTGCTTCATTTTTCTTTTCTCTCTTTTTGGTAGTCCACTTACACATAATAATTAGACTATTGACATTGCTTCACTGGTCTTGAATGTCCTCTTCTTGTTTTTTTATCCCACTTTGTCTTGTCTTTGTATTTCAGTTTGTATACTTTCTTTTGTACTTGTCTTCCAGTTCACTAATTCTTTCCTTGTTTGTGTCCCTTCTGCTATTAAGCTCATCTAATATTTTCTTCAAATTTGATATTATATTTTTATTTCTAGCATTTTACTTAGTTCTGGTTTATAGTTTTTATGTTCCTGCTGACACGTTCACTCACTTCATTGATTTTATGTATATTTTACATCAGTTTTGTTATCATTTTTACTATAGCTATTTTAAAGTTCTTTTCTGACCTCTAGGTAATCTCTGTATCTGTTTCTATTGACTACTTTCTCTCTTGACCATGTGTATCTTTTCATTCTTTTTTATTTTGTGTGTGTGAGTTTTGATTATTTTCTGGATTTTTTTAATACAAGAAAAGGAGGAACTTAAGTAAACAACATTTGTTTTCAGAGAAGTCCATACACTTTCTTATGTCAGGCCACCGATCTGTAATTGAATTGAGTCTGGTCTTTGTCACGGTTTTAGTTTGATTCAATTAATCAGTGACTTCAAATATTTTAAGGATGGAATAAGGACATTTCTTTCAATGGTGTTTGAGCTTGGAGAACAGATATAAATTTTCTGAGCTGTGGGATATCTCTCCTTGATTTATAGTTCAACTGCTTATCCTTTGGGTCTCTCAGGAGTTCTCTTTTCTCATGAGTCCAGTTCTCATCTTTCTGATCCTGGGTATATTATTTTCAGTTCTGGTGCTCCACCTTTGGATACTCTTAGGGCAGCATTCCCAGCCTCTGAATGACTGGTAGGAATAGAGAGGTTTCTTTCAGATCTTCTGTCTCATTCCCAGTCTTTGGTAGTTGAAAGCCTGGAGTAGAGTTCCTTAAGATCTTTATTCAGCTTTTCCTCTCCACTCCAATCTCCCTTTGGTTACAGTCTGGAATGCCTGAGGTGCTAGTTGTTTCAACTCTTCTCTTTGCCTTCAGCCTGAGACCCTAGAGTGTTTCTGTTGTGTTTCTCTCAGTTCTTTTAGTATATCCCTCCCCCTGATTTCAACTGGCATATGCTCTTGCATTTGGTAGTGGTCTCATTTGTTGCATAGAAGATTTCTCTCAGCTCTCACCCTTTCTTCTTGGCATACGATGCTATTCCTCAAAAGTGTGTGAAGACTGATGGGATTGGTGGGTGGGTAGACACTTACTCTGTGGCTACAGCTCCTTTGGATTCTAATCTCTCATGTCAGTATACATATAGCCTTCACAAGTTCTTCAGAATTTTCTTGGAAGTTCTACTACGTTTTCAGGGATTTTACCTCTTTCTGCCATTTCACTAGGAATAAGAGTAGCAATAAATCTCCTCTCCCATAAAGGGATCCTGATTTTCTGGAATTTGTTTCATTTTTTTTTTTTTTTGTATTCTCATTCTGTAATGAGTTTTTAAAAATCTGTGATTTTATAGCTTATCTGGCCTGTTCTGATGATTAGGCTGAGAGTGACGTGCTTGCAAAATTTTATACCCAGACTGAAAGTAGAAATGATATTTTTTTTTGTATTTTTTGCCTATTAGTTTTAAAAAAATTATTTAAAATTATTCAATCTGGAAAGCTACTTAAGAGACATATTAATGTGTTTTAAATGTAGATAAAACATAGATTCCAGAATGTAGAATGAACACATTTTTATTTAAATTTAAAATAATATACAACAAAATTTTAAATGATTTTAAAGAAATAAAATGAGGCTTTACTCCTACCCAAACACACACACACACACACACACACACACACACACACACACACGAGAATAAAACAGAGAATTGGAAGAGTTCCATTAGCCGGAGAAAGATCTCAACAAATTTCTGGAAGATGGAAAGCCAAAGAAGTCATGACTGCGAAGCCTTGGAGGGGAAAGGCTGGAGCTGAGAAAACCCATTCAAGTGACCACAGTTAGGAAGGGAACGTGTCTCCCATTCAGTGCCCCAGAAAGTCTTCAGAGGGAGATGAGTCAGATGGCAAGAATTACAGTGGAAACAGAGTTAAGGTGTGTCTATGGAGTATTTGACACATTCTACCCCATCCTTTCTTTGCCTTCAGCCACCCCAAAGAGAAGAAGATTGCAGCATGTTCTTAAACTCAGGCCAAGAAAAAAAATTCATACTTTTTTTTTTTTTTTTTCCTAAAAAGCTATCAAAGAGACCTAGGGCAACTGGTGTAGGTGTGTGTGCTCTGAAGGAAAACCTTCCACGTTGTAATATTTAAGGTCGCGATGATAATGTCTGGCTCACTGTTCAGTCTCCTTTGCATGAAGGTTGCCATCTCAATATGCCTGGCCAAGATGCTTCCAAATACCACATTTTGTATATTTTATATATTTTTTAATTTTTATAGTTTATATTTTAAAATTAAAATTAAAATTTTTTTTTGAGACTGGCTTATGAGACTGGCTAACTTTTGTATTTTTGACAGAGATGGTGTTTTGCCATGTTGCCCAGGCTGGTCTCGAAGTTCTGGGCTCAAGCAATCCACCTGCCTTGGTCTGCCAAAGTGCTGGGATTACAGGTGTGAGGCACCGCACCCAGCCCAATTGCCATATTTTAAATATGAATGGAAAACTGTGTTCTGGTGATCTATTTATTTATTTTTAGGCTAGTTTTTAAACTTTAAACACTTTAAACTTTAGTGTTAAAGTGACCGGGGGCCTGGAAGCCATGGCCCATGAGGAATAGTTGAAAGAACTGGGCATTTTTCCTGGAAAAGAGTAGATGAAGCTTAGATTATGAGATGCCTAATAGATGTACATATTTTCTTGGTACATATGATATTTGGATACTTTCATATAATGTGTAAAGATTGAATCAAAGTAATTGGGATATCCAGGTGACCTATTTATTATTGTCGAATAAATGACTTCCAAACTGAGTGACTTAAAATAATAATTTATCATTATCTCTCATGGCTCTGTAGGTTGTCTGGGATTACCTGGTTCTCACTCGGGATCTCTCATGTAGCTACAGTTAGATGGCATGGGCGTTGAGTCATATGAAGCTCATTTGGGATGGATGCCCAATGTGGCTTCTTTCTCCCAGCCTGGTGTTCTGCTTCTCCTTAGCCTTTCTCTCTCTCTATGTGGCTTGGTCTTCTCACAGCATGGTCATCTCAGGCTAATCACACAAATCTTAAAAACTTTCATTAGTATCTCTCAGGGAAATTCAAGATAATATAAAGAATTGGGTGCTACAAGAAAGGAATGATTCAGAAAATAGGAAGGAATTTTTGAAATTTAAAAAGTGAGCACTGAGATGAAAGAAATGGTAATGAAGGACTGGCTTAGCCTATATTTAATTGTGTGCACTAAAAGAAACTCAACAGAGATGGGTGGAAATAAGTCATTTGCTTTATTTTTTCTTGATAATTCTGTCTACTCTGGTGAGAAAGAAACAAATTCACATTTTGATGTTTATGTTAGAAGTTTAGTGTGAAAAATCTGAGTTAAATGACCCTGCAGTTCCAATCTATTCATCTTATGTTTTCAGGCACCTTATAGATTACAGTGCTGAGCAGCTGGTGGCTTGGCTGGCCCAACCCTTATTAGATACTGCTCTAATTTTTTTCATTCCTGGAGCCTGATGAATTAAGACAACCCAGTCAATAATCTCTTCATTGTCATACCCTCCCAAGATGTGTATCCATATAAAATCAGGTTAAAGTAATAGCAATAGCAAACAGACTTAAGCAGACTAAAGTCATAGGATGACAGCGGGCAATCTTTGAAATCTCAGGAAAAGGGTAGGGGCAGGCTAACTTTATGACCCAGCTGGTAACAGGGAGGACAAATATAGGCTGGTTGTGAGATCTGCACTTTTTGGTGCACATATTGGGGGTACCGTCACATTTTCCCTGTTGACACTCCCCCAAATATTAGCTGCCTATAGAGAGTGCATTTGTTTCCTACAACTATGGTAGCAAATTATTATAGACTTGGTAGTTAAAACCAGAGAAATGTATTGTCTCATAGTTCCAGAGGCCAGAAGATGGCAATCAAGTATTGACAGGGCTGCACTCCCCCTGGAGGCATTAGGAGAGAATCCTTCCTTGTCTCTTCCAGTTTTTGGTGGTTGCTAGCATTCCTTGGCTTGTGGCCATATCACTTCAATCTCTACCTTCATCTTCCCTCACCTTCTCCTCTTTTATCTGTGTCATCTCTCCATTTTTCTCTTATAAGGACATCTGTCTTTGGAATTAGGGCCCACTTAGATAATCCAGGATGATCTTTTCATCATAAGATCCTTAACTTAATTACATCTGCAAAGACCCTTATTTTCCAAGTATGATAACACTCAATCTTTTGACATGTAAAGTAATAAGGTAGGTTCCCATAAGGATACAAGCATGTGTTTTGGGGTGTTACTATGTAACTGATTATAGAGAAGCCTCTTGAAGCATGAAGACTGAGGTATTCGTACCAATTCCTTAAAAATTTCTGCTGGTGTGTCCTGCTGGGTTAGTTTGACTGTAACTATTAGGCTTCCTATGTGCAATCTTGTCTGATCTTTTCTTGTACTCCAGAGTAACAGGGAAGGCAACCTAATGAGGGCTTTAAATACCTCCAATTAGGCCAGAAAGGCAAAATTTTGACATCACAAAATGAGCTCTCCTCTCCAAAGGATGGTGTCTTCTCTTCATTCTGCCAGTACAAGATTGCTAAAGTTTAGTTCCCAAGGCACTCCTTAGCAGGCTAAATCTGAGATGGGAATTACTCTGCTTAGCAAAGAAGATTAATGTTTCATAACAAAAGGTAATTTATTCAATTGTATGCAAAAGAGGTAGTGGTAATAGCATGTATAAAGCATGCTTATTTTTGTCTATTGTATCATATGTTTAATTCCTATAAAAACACCAATAGCTCTATTGAGTACCTTTTGGAGAACCTGACCGCTTCCAGGATGAATTGGATTGTGTTAATTAAATACACTTGACTTTGATGAAACTGAAACCTGATAGGCTTTCAAGGAAATGAAGCTTAGCAAGCTTTAGTGAATTTTAATAGATAGTGGATAGGATTAAATACAAGATCAGGCAGCTCTGGTTTTCATCAATTGGAATGGTAAGAAGACACCAGTCACCCATGCCCACCTGACAGAGAGATTTACCTTTTAAGGGCTCATATGGTCAAACAGCGAGTATGTCCACAGGTCCCCAAAAGTTCTGTTTATGGTCCCGGCCACGAAGAAAGTCCAACTGTCTCATGTTTAGGACTGCCGACCAATATTACATATAGATGAAAGAATCATTTTAAATTATCATAACAGGATGGGGCATGGGGTTAAGAAAGTGAGATGAAACTGAACATGAAAAAACGTGAAGTCTTTCATTCAAATAGTTAATCGTAAACTATAGGGTTGGGGATATCTGGCTTCGCAGTAATTCATGCAGAACCAGGAGATTTAGAATAATCACCATCTCAAATTACCCAAGAATAATGCAGCTGCCTAAAATATTGACCTTATTTTGGGTTGTAGAAATATAAGAATTTGTGCGCAGTGTATGTCCAGGCACTAATAAATAAGACCAAGTTGGGAGCAACTTGCATATTGGGTCTACATATTTCAGGAAAGTCACAGACAACTAGAGAACACCCTGGTAAAGTGACTGGGGGCCTGGAAGCCATGGCCCATGAAGAATAGTTGAACGAACTGGGCGTTTTTCCTGGAAAGGAGTAGATGAAGCTTAGGAAAGACATAATATTGATTTTTAAATACAGGTTGAATATTTCTTATCGAAAATGCTTGGGACAAGAAGTGTTTCAGATTTTGACTTTTTTTTGAACTTTGAAATATTTGCATTAACTTACTGGTTCAGCATTCCTAATCTAAAGTCTGAAATCCGAAATGTCCAAAGAGCATTTCCTTTGAGCATCATATCAGTGCTCAAGAAGTTTTGGGTTTTGGAGCATTAGAATTTTGGATTTTCAAATTCGGGATACTCAAGCTGTATCTAAAGGAGTGTCATGAGAACAACAAATAAATGTATTCTCTCTTATTCCAGAGAACAGATATAGGAAAGTACAGTGTCTTGACCTCAGCTCTTCTTTTAAGGTAGATGAGAGAAAACCAGCTTGAATTAGTTTTGGCATCCATCATAAAAAAAACCTTTTTCCTTGAGGACATTGCTACCAGCAGTTTCCAGGCTTCCATCATCCTAGATTTACCACCACAGAGGAAAGAAGTCTTACTCCAGCTCTTGTGTAAAAGCAAAATTCCAAGGAAGAGTTCTGATTGGCCTGGCTCAGACCATGTGTCTACCTCCTGATGAGTTGCAGTGGACAAGGGGCTAGCCCAGCAACTTAGATAGGCCTAGGGTCCACTCCGTGGGCTCATGGAAGAACATGCCCACTCCCATTGAAGCCCTGGGTTGTAGAAGGAGGGGGATGCCATGCAGTTGACCAGAAGAAAGAAAGTACCCTTTCTAGAACAGAGGGTGTGCTGGGAGGCAAAGCAATAACTCTCCTACACAAGTTGGTTTTTATAAGACTGGTTTGTGTTAATGGATGACCATTTTAAGACTTAGAACTTTCTGAGTAATTATCTCAGGGTGGCCCTTCAAACAGCCATTTATGTACCTATGAAAGAGCACAGCAACAGAGTGCCTGGAACCCTAGGGAAGATGCCCTGCCATGCACCATCCACTGCCCTGCCCCTTAAGTCTCACATCTTTCATCTCTTCCAGTTCCAACCCATGGTCTCCAGAGGATGATTCTGCCTCCCTGTTCTATTAGCATTCACAGATTGCCTTGTTCAGTAGCCTTTCACATGAGACCCACTTGACAGCCCCTGTCCTCACCCCTCCTCAAACTCCTCACCACCCTGAAACTCTTCCAGCTCCATGAATAGGTTCTTCACCTGCAGGTTCTGGTCAGTGCTCAGCCAGGGACTCGACAGGGATGTTTTGCAGGTCTCTGGAGTGCTCTTTGTGCAGTCCCTCCTCTGTGGTACTCTGCCCTTGAACTCTCACTGCATTGGCCTCCCCAAAATCTAAACTTTGTCTTCTCAACTCACAAAGTCCTGTGGTCTCTGTCTGGGTTCCCCTTCCCTGTATGTGGAATTAAATCTCTCTTCAGACAGGAAGTTGGGGCAATCCTAGGGCTCATTTTGTCTTCTTCCCATCTCTCAGGGATCACTGTTCTGATGTCTATTGTCCTAGAAACTGTTGTTTCATTTTTTTCTTGTTTTGTTTTAAATATTATTTTTTCAGGTGGGAGGGTAAATCAGTCTTTGTTACTCCATCTTAGCTAGAAATTCCATAACCAAAGGTTAACTGTTTAACAAGAATCCTTAGAATGTTGGTGTGTTTTCCCTCAAGTCTTCTCCACTCCTAGGTCTCTTGAGCTTTCTATTAAAAGTCAGAACAGGACTGGGCATGCTGGCTCATGCCTGTAATCCCAGCACTTTGGGAGGCTGATATAGGAGGATTACCTGAGGCCAGGAGTTTGAGACCAGCCTGGGCAATACAGCAGACCCCATTTTTTACAAAATATCTGGAAAACAATTAGCTGGGTGTGGTGGCGCACCTGTAGTCCTAGCTACTCAGGAGGCTAAGACAGGAGGATTACTTGAGCCCAGGCTCTCGAGGTTACAGTGAGCTGTGATCACACCACAGCACTCCCAGCCTAGGCGACAGAGGGAGACCCTGTCTTTAAACAAGACATTTTAAAAGCCAGAAGCAATTAGAAAAAAAAATTGTCTTTCATTGCCTGTTAGTTGAAGCCCTGAGATTGCATTTTCTCCAAATGGAAGTAAGTTTCGTTCCAACTGACCACTTCTCCGTCTTTTCCTTGCTCCTACTTCCCTCATTCCAAATCAGTACTTTTAAATGAGCAGCATTTGCATGTGTTCATTGCCTACTTTAATCATAACAACTCTCGCTCCAAAGATGAACTCTAGATTGTTTTCTTAAAAAAGGCTAGAGTCACTAGAAATGTCAGCTTTCATCAGAATAAAAATAAAATGTGTTATAGAGGCCCAAGCAGTAGGAAAATGATCATTATTTGCTATGAAAATTGTACATGTGAGGATCAGTGTTATTTAGAAAAAGTGACACCTGAAATGGGAGGGAGTGTGGAGGGAAAGGCTATGTCCCTTCTTGAATTCTTTCCTGTCTCCCTTTCTCCTTTCATATATGCTTCAACAGAGTTGGGCTAAAATTTTCCCTTAGACCAATGTTTGAATATGTTAGAAAAGTATATTAAAAATTGGCAAGTATGTTAATTACTTACTTGTAATAAAATCCATTTCTTAAAAGCATCAACTAAACTAAAATTTTAAATAATTTTCAAATTTTCAATAATTTGAACTATACTTTGAATTAAAGGCTTGCTTTCCTGTGTAGATAAGAATCATTGTAATTAGCACATCAATTATTAGTATGTAAGTGACTATTTCTTAATAAGAGTGAATGGTTCATTAACTTAAATAGCCTCCTCATAAATTTGTTTTAACCTCCCTGTTATTTATTTTTTTAGAGCACTGATAAAAGTAAATTTCAGCTTAGGCCACTGATGAATTATCATAAACTCTAAGTGAGTAAGGTTCAAATTAATGAGGCTTTACTATAAATTCATCTAGGGGCATAGTAGGCTGACTGTCCCAAGAGAGAGCAGATGTGCAGTTGGCAGGAGGGCCCCTGAGAAATCGTATTTATTGAGGGTTTACATGTGCCAGGCACTTAGCTAAGTGCTTTACATGCATGATCTCATTTAATGCTCCCAACAACACAGTGATTTAGGTGATGCTACCCATTTTAAATGTAACACAAAGGCTCAAAATTGTTTGATAATCCGACCAAGGCACATTTGTAAGGAGTAGCCATGCAGAGATTTCAACCTGGGTCTGCCTAGTGACAAAGCTCCTGCTCTTCAGCCTGAGGCACATGGCAGGTCTGGGCCTCATGTGCTGCCCTCCGTGCCTCTCCCCGTGCATGAGCGTCGAGTGTCGGCAGTGCTTTCTTCTCTCTCTGCCTTCCCCCTCTTCTCAGCAGCCCTCTCAGACTCCCCATCCACCCCCAGCCTTTTGGGCCTTAGTCTCTTGGGGCTCATTCAAGCCCATTGCCAAAATGGAGAGTCTAAATCAACCAGGGTTATTGGCTGTCGAAGGCCACAGAAAGTGTTATGTCTTTTGTGAAAATGGCAGTTAAGTTTCTAAGTAACAGCAATGGAGGTTATTGGAGACAGTTTGAAAAGGAAATTTGTTGGCTGATTTACAACCAACTTTTGAAATGAAATTTAATAAATCTAGGAAGATGTATGAGCCTTCCAGTGCTTGTTATGCGAATTGTTTGTAACTGATTTTTTTGAAGAGTCTCATATCAATGTTTTTTATATATTTCGTGTATTCTTGGAAAATGAGCTCTAGGAGCGAGAGCCCCTGTCTAGCCTCCTTTGTCTGTCTTGCTTCTGGACAAATACAGATCATGTCACGTGAGACAGAATTGTCTGCTGTAAGGAAGGAGAGAGGGTCAATGGGTTTTGGAAGACTGAGCCTCTAGTTTTTCCTGCCTTGATATATGACTGTGAGCACATCATGTACTTCTTTGAAATGCAATCTTCATCTGTTTATCTGCCTCCGTCTCCCCCATTCCATACACCTCCACTCCTTACCAACACACTTCAGAAGTAGCGAGGATGAACCTCTGGCTCAGCATAGCCAACAACCTCTCATGTAATCTGTTCTGTCACTTATTCATTCACTCTTCAGATATTTATTGAACAACTGTTAAGTGCCAGGCACTGTCATAGGTTCTGGAAATACAGTGGTGAACAAGGCAAACAGAAGTGCTGACCTCATGAAGCTTTCATTACAATGGGGTAAATAAACAGATAATACACACATGAATAAATTAGTAAGATAATTTCAATTCATGACAGATTCCGTGAAGAAAACAAGAGAAGAGAATGGAGTGATTGGGTAAGTGGGTGGGCATGATTTTATAGGGAGTGAGGTCAGGAGAAATTTCTTTGTGTTGGAAGAACCCATGAAACACAGGAAATAGCTAGTGGAAAGGTCCTGAAGTAGAACTTGAGTTGGTACCAAAAAAAAAAAAAAAGTCATTGAATTTAGAATATAGTAAAAAATAGTCCATTTTATGTAGACTTTTGTAGGTCATTGCTATTTTGAGTTTTATTCTAAATGCAGTGGGTAATTTAGATATTGTTTTAAAAACAATATCTGACTGCCTGGTGATGAATGAATGAAGTGTGAAAGTGGCTCTTGTTGTGTCTTAGGTGAGAGAGGGCAGTGGCTGGGATTAAGGTAAACGGGGACCATGGTGGCAATTGGTCAGAACAGAATCAGGGATTTTTTTTTTTTTTTCTGAGACAGGGTCTCACTCTGTCACCAAGGTTGGAGTGAGGTGGCACAACCTGGCTCACTACAACCTCTGCCTCCCAGGCTCAAGTGATCCCCCTACCTCAGCCTCCTGAGTAGCTGGGATTACAGGCACGCACCTCTCTGCTCAGCTAGTCTTTTATTTTTGTAGAGATGAAGACTCACTATATTTCCCAAGCTGGTCTCCAACTCCTGGGCTCAAGCGGTCTTCCTGCCTCAGTCTCCCAGAGTGCTGAAATTACAAACATGAGCCACTGCACAGCCAGGAAATATTTTCAAAGTATTGTTGATGGTCTTACTAATGCATGAAGTGTGGGGGAATTGAGGAAAAGATAAGAATCACCTGTGATTCTCCACTAAAATATACATATATATGCTAGACCAACCAATAAACAAAGCTGCCAAAATGCTAACCACACTCAGATTTTTGTTTAGGCTATCCCCAGGCTAACTTCATCTTCACCTCCAGGGATATGTGATTCTGTGCCCATATTATAATGATGGTTTTAAGAGACATAAGTCAAACAGTACATGGAATGTCCTTGGTCAAAGGTGGGCCAGAGTGAAGCTCAGGGTTTTTGCTCAATGATTGTAGGAGGTGATGCCCTTTCTGTGTGGATGCATAGGATGAAGTATGCAGCTCTGACTGGCAGCTGTTCTGGGGAAACTGCCCAGTGAAGAAACTGACATGTGAGGAGGGCGGAACAAGAGAATCACTGAGATCTGGAGCTGTGCTTTGTTCAGAATGTTCTGAACTGTTTTGTGACGGTCTAACTTGGTTTGAGTATTGTTTGCAACCCAAAACATCCCAAGTATTACAAGCTGCTCACTATTTTCATTGGGATGCAAGAACATGGTGTCCTTGAAATTGGACTGGAAAGCCACTGGGAAAGAATGAATTTAGGTGAGATGATTACATAGGATATGTGACAAAAAGAAAAATAGGCTGAGTTAAGGAAGGATTCCAAGGATACTAGCATTTCAATAGAAGAATTAAAATCACATTGGAAGCAATGAAGAACAGAATTGACTCTGTGGAAAATTAAAACAGCAACGCTTAGGGGGAAAAAAACCTTTAAAATATCTTTGATTGCAGAGCAAGTTTAAAGAGAGTAATATGGAGGTTGAAGACAGAGAGCAGAGCTCTGCCAGGGTCTTCAGGGTACAATCAACATCAAGAGCAACAGAAGCAATGCACAACATGGTACTGAAGAAAACTTTCCAGCAATGAAGAACAAACTGAATATGCAGATCCCAAGGTCTTACTCTGTTCTAGGAAATGATAAGGGAAAGTGCATCATACTATGACCTTAGCAGCTTCCCGGGAAAACAAAGCAAAATAAACCACTACCAACACCACCAATACCAACCATCACCATAACCACCACTACCATCACCACCACCACCAATGAAACAGGCTGCTACCAAAGGAACAAAAATCCTGTTGACCTTTGATTTCTTCTCAGTAACTCTAAATACTAAAATTTCCTACATAGATTTCCTGTGGAAAATGTTGCCGACACAATAATATTTACCCCAGCCTGTTGCTGTGGATGTGTACGGAAAAAAAATTCTCAGACATTCAAGAGCTTGTAAATTGCATAAAATGGGGGCATTGATAATAGGCATCTTATATGGAACTTCAATATCATGTAGTTATTTTGAATTTTAAAGGATATAATCACATAAAGCATTTAGAAGGCTGTCATATATCTATAGGCTCTAAAATGTTAGATAATAATA
>NW_016807677.1:3910926-3937514 GCF_001698545.2 Rhinopithecus bieti
TAATAATAATAATAATTTATCCTTGGAAAAGTTACTTGAAGATATACTTCATTTGATTAAAATGAAACAGTGCAATTCAGGAATATGGACTTTATTATACAAAAGGACTCTATAAGCATCAGAACTATTTGAACATATAAGTAAAGGCTATATCCTAAGTAACTGGAACTTGTGAGCAAATGTAAATAATAATAAAGCAATTTATTATAATAAGTAATTATAATTACTGATTTTCATAATTATTTCAGAATAATATAGATACATTTATCTCATTTCCCCCCAGATTTATTGAGGTATAAATGACAAATAAATCGTATATATTTAAAGTATTAAATATTGTGATGATTTCATGTATGTATAAGTTGTAAAACCCTTACCACCATCAAGTTAGTTAGCACATCTACTACCACTTCAGTTACTACTTCTTCTTTTTTTTTTTTTTGTAGTGAGAACACTTAAGATCTATTCTTTCGGCAAATCTCAAGTGTTGTCACCATGCTGTACAGTAGATCCCCAGAACTTAATCATCTTATAACTGAAAGTTTGGGTTCTTTAACAAACATCTCTTCATTTCTCCCACTCCCAGCCTCTGGTAACCACCATCCTATTCTCTTTCTCTATGAGTTAAACTTTTTTTATATTTCTCATATAAATAAGATCATACAGTATTTGTCTTTCTCTATCTGGTTTATTTCATTAGCACAATGCCTTCCAGACTCATCCATGTCATTGCAAATGTCAAGATTTCATTCTTTTTAAAGGCTTGAATAGTAGTTCACTCTGTGTGTGTATATATGTATATGTGTGTATATATATGTGTGTGTGTGTGTATATATATAGTGTCTTGAACCATTCATCCCTTCACAGACTCATAGATTGTCTCCATGTCTTGGTTATTGTGAATAAAACTGTGATGAACATGGATGCAGATATCTCCTTGACATAGTGATTTCATTTCCTTTGCATATATACCTAGAAGTGGGATTGCTGGATCACATGGTAGTCCTATTTTAAGTTTTTGAGGAATTCTTATACTGTTTTTCACAATGAATGACTGTCCTCATTTACATTCCCACCAACGGTGTACAACGGATCATTTTTCCCACATCTTCATCAACACTCTTAATCTTTTGCCTTTTTTGATGACAGACATTGTAATTGGTGTAGGTAACATCTCATTGTGGTTTTGATTTGCATTTCCCTGCTGATTAGTGATATTGAGTACCTTTTCATATATCCATTGGCCATTTGTATGTCTTCTTTGGAAAAATATCCATTCAGGTCCTTTGTCCATTTTAAAATGGAATCATTTTGCTATTGAGTTAAATGAGTTTCTTATATATTTTGGCTATTAACTCCTTATCAGCTGTATGGTTTCCAAATATGTTCTTACATTCTGCAGGTTGCCTTTTCATTTTGTTAATTGTTTCCTTTGCTGTGCAGACGTTTTTAGTTTGATATGATCATTTGTTTTTGTTTATGTTGCTTGTAGTTTAGTTGCTTGTTGCCTGTAGTTTTGTGTCATATCCAAAAAAATTATTGCCAAAGCCAATATCATGGAGCTTTTTCCTCTATGTTTGTTTCTAGAAGTTTAACAGCTTCAAGTCTTAAATTTAAGTCTTTAATCCATTTTGAGTTAATTTTTGTGAATGATACAATATAGGGCTCCAATTTTATTCTTTTGCATATGGCTATCCAATTTTCTTATCATTTAAGAGAGACTGTCCTTTTCCCATTGTGTATTTTTAGTGCTCTTGTCAAATATTAATTGGCCATATATGCATGGGTTTATTTCTTGGCTCTCTTGTCTATTCTATTGGCCTATATATCTATTGCTGTGCCAGCACCATGCTGCTTTGATTACTATAGCTTTGTAATATATTTGAAGTGAGGAACTATGATACCTCTAGCTTTGTTCTGCTTTTTCAAGATTGCTTTGGCTATTTGGAGTCTTTTGTTGTTTCATATGAATTTTAGAATTGTTTTAATATTTCTTTTAAACTGCCATTGGAGTTTTGATTGGGATTGTATTGAATCTATAGATCATTTTGGATAGTGTAGATATTTTACAGTATTAACTTTTTTCAAACCATAAACAGTACATATTTCCATTCATCTCTATTTATTTTACCAATGTTTCATAGTTTTCAATGTACAGATTTTTTATATCCTTGATTAAATTTACTCATAAGGACTTTATTCCTTTTGATGCTATTATAAATGAGATTATTTTCTTAATTTCTTCTTTGGTCAGTTCATTGTTAGTGTATAAAAACACAAATCAGTTTTGTATGTATCCTGCAACTTGACTGAATTTGTTTATTAGTTCTAACAGGTTTTTAAAATTTTTTCTTTGTAGAGTATTTAGGGTTTTCTATGTATAGGATCAAGTAATCTGCAAACAGAGATAATTTTGCTTCTTTTTTTCTAATATAGATACCTTTTGTTTCCTTTTATTGCATAACTGCTCTGTCTAAAAGTTCCAGTAGTATGTTGAATAGAAGTACTAAGGTGTGTGCCCTTGTCTTGTTCCTGATCTTAGAGGAAAAGCTTTCAGCTTTCCATCCCTGAGTATGATGTTAGTTGTGGGCTCCTTATATATAGCCTTTGTTTTGTTGAGATACCTTCTTGTATATTTAATTTGTTAAAGGCTTTTATCATGAAGGAATGAATTTTGTCAAATGTTTTCTGCATCTACTGAGACAATTATATAATTTTTGTTCTTTATTTTGTTCATGCAGTGTATCACATTCATTGATTTACATATGTTGAATCATTCTTGTATTCCAGGGGTAAATCTCACTTCATCGTGCTGAATGATCCTTTTAATGTGCTGTTGAATTTTATTAGCTAGTATTCTGTTGAGAATTTTTGCATCTATGTTCATCAGGAATATTGGCTGGTAATTTTCTTTATTTGTAGTGTTCTTATCTTAGTGTCAGGGTAACACTGGCTTTGTAAAATGATTTTAGAAGTATATTCCTTATTCCCAATTTTAGGAAGAGTTTGAGAAGATTAATTCTTTAAGTGTTTGGTAGAATGAACCAGTGAAGCCATCTGGTCCTGGGCTTTTCTTTGTTGGGGGTTTTTTGATTATTGATTCAATCTTCTTACTCATTATTGGTCTGTTCAGATTTTTTGTTTCTTCATGATTCAGACTTAGTAGGTTGTATGTTTCTAAGAATTTATTTATTTCATCTAAGTTATCCAATTTGTTGGCATATAAATGTTGCCATATAATTGATCATAGTAGTATCTTATGATTTTTCATATTTCTGTGGTATCCATCATAATGTCTCCTCTTTCATTTATAATTGCAGTTGTGTGAGTTCTTTCTCTTTTTTTCTTGGTTAGTCTAGCTAAAGGTTTGTAAATTTTGCTTATCTTTTTTTTTTTTTTTAAATAAACCAGCTCTTAGTTTTATTAATCTTTTTAAATGTTTTTTCGTTGTGTATATCATTTATTCCTGTTCTAATCTTTATTCTTTTCATTCATCTTCTAATTTTGGGCTCAGTTTATTCTTCTTTGTTTAGTGCCTTGTAGTGTAAACTTAGGTTGTTATTTGAGATCTTTCTTTTGTCTTAATGTTGACATTCATAGATATAAACTTTCCCCTTAAAACTCCTTTAGTTGCATCCTACAAGTTTTGGTATGTTGTGTTTTCACTTTTGTTTTTCTCAGGATATGTTTTGATTTTCCTTTTGATTTCTTCTTTTATCCATTGGTTGTTCAGGAGTGTGTTGTATGATTTTCTCATATTTAAACATTTTCTAATTTTCCTCTTGTCATTGATTTCTAGTTTTATGAAATTGTGGTTGGAATAAATACTTGGTATAATTTCAGTCCTTTTGAATTTGTACTAACATATGATCTATTCTTGAGGATGTTCTGTTTGCACTTGAGAATAATGTGTATTTTATTGCTGTTGGGCGTATTTAAATTTTTCAATAAGCTGACTGCTTGTTTTCTCAGAAATAAAGGTTCTTAAACTGGGGACTACTTTCAGCTTTCAAAAAATGCGTAATGTTTGTGCTATATAAACCATCCCAAAATACCAAAATTGATCAATAGCTCTACCTAATTTGGTTTATGAGGCTATCAAGGGGCAACTATCCCACTGCCTGTGGTAGTGCCTTTAGGGGGCATGGATAGAAATTGAATTGCTGGACCACATTTTTGTCATCTCAATTTTCTGCCAACCACTTACTTTTATCACCTCAAAACAAGATAGCCATGACTGATGACTTATTTGATAATGATGTTTCTTTTTTAAATCTTAGATAATTGCTGTAGAATACCTGTAACATCTCAAATTCCTTTGATAGAAACTCAGATACAGGTCTATATAAACTTTAGATAAGTTGGGGTCTTCATAGGGCACTTTCAATTATGACATATAAAGGAATGATTCAAACACGTGAGATAAGAACATATGCCACATCTTATAGGAGAAAGTGCATGGCATTGGAAGGAGACTAAAGAAGCTACTGGAATATTCATGCTTACAAAACGATAGGGGTGTGCACTTTCCCCCTTCTGAGTCCAACCTGACCTTCATTGTTGTCCAGTTTTGCCAGCATGGTGAATGTCTCATGATCAATACATTTCTAAAGATTCAAACAAATAGTTCTCACCATTGTTCTATTTTAGTGCAGCATTTCAAGGGCTAATCCTACCAGAGGAATGGATCCTGGTTGCCATAACAGCCTAATAGTAGTGGAATGAGTAGAGGAGGGAGTAACAGATGCTGGTTCTGAAGGATGACCCTGTAGCAAGGGGGCTACAAGCTGTCTTGTATCCAAACCTACCCAGTGCCTTATTTCTAGTTCCTTACTTTCTCTTAGCACAATAAACTGCAGTCATGGAGGCAGCCTGAATATCATGTTTTTGAAACCTGAAAGATCCTAAGAAATGCTAGATATTACTTTCTGTAAGTTGAATGCCTGCCTTATAGAAAGGTTTCATCAATAACAATGGAAATGCTATTGGAAAAATATGTTCTTGCACTCTCTTCGACATAGGGTATTAACACTTAAAATATTGTAAGTCTATTAAACATTTTTAATAGACTAGGTTTGGTATTTTGGTTTTGTTTACATATTTAAAGCTTTTTTTTCTAAACAGCGTCTTGCTCTGCTGCCCAGGCTGGAATGCAGTGGCATGTTCGTAGCTCACTGTAACCTTGAACTCCTGAGCCTGCTTCTCCTGTCTCAGCTTCCTGAGTAGCTAGGAATACTGGCACATGCTACCATGCCTGGCTAATTCTCAAAAAAAAAAAAAAAAAAATTTTTTTTAGAGGAGAGTCATGTTATGTTACCCAAGCTGGTCTTGAACTTCTGGCCTCAAGGGATCCTCCTACCTCAGCTCCCAAAGCACTGGGGTCACGGGTGTGAGTCATTGCAACTGGCCTTGTTGACATGTTTTTAAAAATATATTAAAAACAAATTTAATGTTCAGAAAATAAGACTAACAACAGCAGCATGCCTACCATCCAGAGTTTTAAATAATATATTTACTTTTGCCTCAATTTTTTTTTTTTTTTTTTTTGAGACAAAGTCTCGCTTTGTTGCCCAGGTTAGACTGCCATGGTGTGATCTCACTGCAACGTCTGCCTCCCTGTTTCAAGCAATTCTCCTGCCTCAGCCTCTTGAGTAGCTGGGATTACAGAGGCATGTAGTACCATGCCCGGCTAATTTTTTTTTTTTTTTTTTTTTAATTTTTTGAGACGGAGTCTCATTCTGTTGCCCATGCTGGAGTGCAGTGGAGCGATCTCAGCTCACCACAACCTCTGCCTCCTAGGTTCAAGCGATTCTCCAGCCTCAGCCTCCTGAGTAGCTGGGATTACAGGCACGTGCTACCACACCCGGCGAATTTTTGTATTTTTAGCAGAGACAGGATTTCACCATGTTGGCCAGGCTGGTCTCGAACACCTGACCTCAACTGATCTGCCTGCCTCGGCCCCTCAAAGTGCTGGGATTCCCGGTGTGAGCTACTGTGCCCGGCAGTTTTCATCATTTTAAATAAAAGAAATATAACAATACAGACAAAACTAAAGTTTCCATTTCCCCTCATTTTCTGTTCAATTTCTCACACTCCTTTTCAGAGAAAACCTCTATTGTGAAACTTCTCCATATTCTTCCATTTCTTGTTTTAATACTTTCTACCTAAAATTATATTAATAAAAATGAATGCAGTATTGTTTTGGGTTTCAAACATTTGTATAAATATTTTATACTGTACATAGCTATGTTACACTTTTTAGATATTTTCATGTCAATACCTATAAGAGATCTAGCTCATTCTTTTAATGATTGTATTATATTCCATTGTGTGTGACTATGAAATATAATTTATTCACTTCTCTACTGATGGACATTTGTTTTTTCCCCCTAATTTCTTACTATACCAAGCACTGCTGCAATGAACCTCCTTGTGTGTGTGTATGGGATAGTCTTCAGAGTTTATGGAAGAAAATCAATTGCTATACTATACAGTATGTACTTTTCAGCTTTATCGTACATGGCCAAATTGTTTTCCAACGTGGTGGCATCAACAAACACTAGCCCCATCAGTAATCTCAAGAGCTGTCCCTGCCTCTGCCTCCTCAGCCTCTGTGGTCTTCCTCCTCCTGGCTCTGCATCTCTGTCCCCGATGGCTTCCATTAACTGGTGGCTTCTGCTTACTCATGGATTCTGATTATAACGCCCTTTCCCTGATTTCATCTTCAGTGCTGCCCTTTCAGAAAATTCTGACTGATTAGGTCCATCTGCACTTTTTAATAATTCTTACCACAATTGTAATTCATAAATGATTGTATATTCATTTGATATTTGTCTTTCCTATTAGACTCTAAGCTCTACAAAAGAAGGACTTTTCTGCCTGATTTATTTCTCTATCCCCAATGCCTACTATGGTCCTTGATAAAGAGTTTCTAAAGAAATGAATGCATTTAAACTCCCTAAGACTCCAACTGTTGTGCCCAGTCAATATGGGGTGTCTCTGTTGGGCAGAGTGCAGTGAGAGGCAGTACAGTGCAGTGATTATGAACAGGAGTTTGAAAGCCAGAGACTTGGGTTTGAGTCATGGATCTGCAGCTAAATAAATATATACAACGTTGGGAGAATTATTAAAACTTTCTAAGTCACAGTTTCAGTCTTGGAAGCAAGGGGGCCAATTGTATTACTTAAATCATAAGGTTGTTATGAGAATTGACTGATGTAGCACATATAAAGCACTTAATGTGATACCAAACACACATTACATATGAAAAGAATGTTAGCTATAAAGATATAAACTGCCAATTTACAAAGAAAGAAACCCTAGAGGTTAATAAGCATATAAAGAGATGCAGAAATTAATTAGTGATCAAAGAAATGCAAATTAAAACAACAATGGCACATTACTTTAAATCTATTAGACTGGCACAATTAAGATAATGCCAAGTGTTGGTGGGAAGGCAGGATGATTAGAGTCCTTGTGCATGGCTTCAGGGCCCTAGAGTGCCACAGTCATTCTGGAAAGCAGTGTGGACATTCTTGGACCAATTACATATAAGCCTACACTATGTCCAGCAATGTCACCTTTGGAAGATATCCAAGATGTATTCTCACACTGATCCATAAGAAGACAAGTGAAGATATCTATTGCAATCCTATTTGTGGTAGAGAGAGTCGTAGGAAATCTGGGTGTTCGTTGCTGGGAGTATAGGCAGATACGATGGGGCAGATTCACACCACAGAGTATCAGGCAGCATTTAAAACAGGAAGCTGGATAGATTCATGAAAAGATCTTAAAAAAATTGCTAAGTGAAAAGAAGAAAGAAAAGGAAGTAAAGATGTAATGAAATACACATTTAAAATGACACAAAGAACAAAAATTTACTCAATAAACACAGGAGTCTGGCTGCTGTGAGGTTGGAACTAGAGTGGAAGTGAGGAATTGAAAGGAGGTAATTTTTCTTTTTTAAAGACACAATAGAGGGGCCTGCACAGATGATAGTGTGATGATATGCCATACACTGAGGGCTCAATCCTATATACCCTAAATATTAAAAACAAAGATAGCAAGGGGGATAGCCTAGCAAGATCATGGGATAAAAGCAAGATGACCTATGTGGAATACAGGTTTCACTTCCAGCATGACAGTGTAAGAGATCATGGACTTACCCACCCCACTCACCTTAAAAACTGGTGAAAATTATTTTATGAAGCAACCATGTAAAAATCTCTGGAAATGGCCTGAATGGTACACAGCAAATGAAGAAATAGTGGTTCAAGAAAATATACTAAAACTTGATAAGAAAAGTGAGAGTCTTGGTATTTGAACTAAAATCTACCTGCTCCCCCTGCCCAGCCCAGTGAAACAGAAACTTCACTCCAGACAGGTGCAGTTGAGAACAGAGGGCTCCCGCTCTCCAAAGCTCCCAGTGGAGGGGCTGAACATCAGCAGCTCTCACCTTGCTCCCAACTACCTGTTGCTAAACCTAAGTTCAGCCTACATGGTTCTTAGTTTAAAGAATAAAAGGAATAAGGAATATTCTTGGGACCTCCATTCTCAGGTACTATTCTAGGTCCCAGATATAAGCATGAGCAGAGGATGACAAAGTCCCTACTTTTGTGAAACTTATAATTTCAATGGGGGAAGGACATAATAAACAAGAAATGAATATATAAATAGTATAGTATTGTATTAGTCTGTCCTCACACACTGCTAATAAAGACATACCTGAGACTAGGTAATTTGTAAAGGAAAGAGCTTTAATTGACTCACAGTTCCACATGGCTGGGGAGGCCTCACAATCACGGCAGAAGGTGCAAGAGGATCACAGTCACATCCTACATGGCGGCAGGCAAGAAAGCTTGTTCAGGGTAACTCCCATTTATAAAACCATCAGATCTCATGAGACTTATTCACTACCATGAGAACAGTATGAAGGAAACTGACCTCCATGATTTGATGATCTCCACCTGGCCCCACCCTTGACACATGGAGCTTATTACAATTCAAGGTGAGATTTGGGTGGGGACAGAGCCAAACCATATCAAGTATCAAGCAGTGGTAAATGCTGTAAAGAAAAGTAAAATAATGCAAGAGACAGAAAATAATGGAGGAGAAGGGCTGTTAATTTGGATAGGATGGGTAGAGAAAATCCCTGTCACAAAGTGCCTTTTAGCAGATACCTTATTGAAATGAGGGAGGGAAACATGAATAACTGGGAGAAGAGCATTTCAGACACCAAGAATCATGCTTCCAAAGGATCCAAGGCAGGAGAGTGCTTGGTGTGTTGGAAGGCCAGCAAGGAGGAGTGTGGCTGAGGCAGAGTGGGAGACTGGCCAAGTGGTCACAGGTGTCATAGGTGAGACCAGAGAGTAACTGAAAAATAGGTTCATTGTGGAGCCCTTGCAGTTGTTTCAACAAGAGATAATGATGGCTTGGACAGAGACTGTAGCAATGGAGGTGGGAAAGTAGTCTGGCCTTATTCTTAAGGTAGAGTTGATAGGATTTGCTGACAGTTTAGATGGTAGTGGAGCTGGGTGAAGGGTGTGGGAGGAAGGCAGGGGTCATCAATAAGAGTCAAGAGTAAAAAAAAGGGAGAGAGAAAAAGAAGAATGATTCCAAGGGTTTTTGAACTGGGTATCTAGGTGAATGGAGGAAACATTTGCTAGGATGGTCCTACCTGGGGGAGAGTACTCAGTGTCAATGTGTACATGCCCATCTGAGGCCAGCCTGATTTTTCCTCTTTGCATGAGTCTAGCATATTTAGCAATTTGATTTTGGCTATGTTGAGTTTGAAATGCTTATTAGTCATCCAATTGGAGATGCTGAATAGACAGTTGGGTATGAGTTTGGAGTTCATGCAAGAGGTCAGACCTAAAAATATGAAGTGAGGAGTGATCAGCATACAGACGACAATTAAAGCCACAAGACTGGATAAAATTAGAAGAGGTCTACAGCCTGAATGCAAGGGCACACAATCACTTAAAGGTCAGGGAAATTAGGAAGAATCAGTACAGAGAGTGAGAAAGAGCAAACCTATGAAGCAAAAAAAAAAAAAAAAAAAGAAAAAAAGAAAAGGTCAGTAAAAAGAGTATTGTCCCAGAAACCAAGTGAAGACAATGATGAACTGTGCTGAATGCTGCTCAGATATCAGGCAGCATGGGTTCTGAGAATTAACTCTTGGATTTGGGAAGGTGAAGGTCATGGTGACTTTGATCAAAGTACTTTCATGATGCTGCAGAGATGAAAGCCTGATGGAATTGTGTTCAAGAAACCATGGGAGGAGAGAAAATGGAGAGTTTGAGAACAGACACCTGTTAAGCAAGGGAGTTTTCTGTAAAGCAATAGAAAAAAAAAATGTTATAGGAGCTGGAGAACAACGGGGTTTTGTGTGTCTTTTAAAATAGAGAGAAAGTGAAGCATTTGTATATCATTTGGAGTGATCCTTTGGAAGGGGAAATAATGATGCAAGAGAGGGAGGGCTAACTGCAGAGACGAAGCCCTTGAATAGGCAAGAGAAGTAGGCTGCAGTGCACAGGTGAGGAAAAGGAACGGTTCAGTTCATCCACTGTCAAGGAAGTGATGGTGGATGATGTACGCACAGATGAGGATGGGTTGATAGATTTGGTGGTGGGTGGATGTGGAAATTCTGTTTTGATAGCTTATCTTTCCTATGTTAAATAAGATTATCAGTTGAGAGTAGGGATTAGGAAGGGGGTGTTGGATATGTAAGGAAAGAATGTCTATTGATTAAGATATTATTCTTCTGTGAGTAACAGACACTCAAAGTAGTAACAGCTTAAATAAGTCAGAAGTTTGGATGTAGGCTACCAAGAGCAGATGTGGAAGCCCTACTCCATGAAGATCTTGGAAGTCAAGGCTCTTTCCAGCTTTCCAGCAACAAGAGAATCAAGAATGGAAAAAAGGGAGAGAGAAAGAGGAGTCAGGATTGACTCCCAGGGTTTTTGAACTTGACAGCTAGGTGAATGGAGGAACCATGTGTTAGGATAATCCTGCCTGGGGAAGAGTACACAATGTCAATGTGGACACGTCCCTCTGAGGCCAGGCTGATTCCACTTCATCATTCCGAGCCCTCATCTTCTTGGTGTGAAATGAAGCTCCAGCTATAACATCCATGTTCCAAGCAGCAGAAGGAAGAAAAGAGAAGGGGGAAACTGCTTGTGTGTCTATAACCTTTTAAAGAAAGTTTCCAAAAGTTGCCACATAAAAATTTCATACAAATTTTATTGGCCAAAATTTGGCCACAAGCCCACACATAGTTGCAAAGTAAACTGGGAAATGTGGTCTTAATTCTGGGCAGCCATATGTCCAACTAAAAATTCTATTACTGAGGAAGGAGTGCAGATGTTGTGAGATGACTATCAGTCCATGCCATGGTGTGAAATAGTTACCTTGGAGAATGGGGTAAGGAATTAAGAAAATGTAGTAAAAATGTAAGTAACTATGTCTTACTGCTTCAGTACAAGTGAGTAGAGAAAATTTTTTTTTCTTTTTCAGATACATTTAACAGAAAAAGAGAGCAAGGGAGCTGAAAGTGTGTGCAAGGGAGAGATTATACTGATGAAATTTGTAGTCTGAGCTGGGTAATAAAAAAGGAGAGGACAAGAAAAAATGGAGAGAAATTCTAGAGAGCAAGAAAATAAGAAAATCAAGCATAGAAGTTATTGATGAGGCTCAAATAAGCTTGGAGTGGTAGTGCTGGGTTAAGTGAGTGGAAAGATAGGAGTAGACAGCGGGAGAGTGGAAAGGTGACCCAGTTATTGGGAATGACAAAGTGTAGAGCATGGGTAAATTTGGAGGAAACCCCCTCAGTTTATTGGAAGTGAGGAGTTCAAGGATATGAAAGGGTTGGGTGTTATATGGATCGTGTGTGTGAACAGTGAAGTGACCAAGAATAAATGACAGAAAGAGCAAAGTAAAGAGAATAACTCCAGTGAGATGACAGGATGGCTGGTAGGTAACTGCATCAGGGATAACAGAAAACATGTCATTTAGAGAAGCAGGAGATTTAGAGGAATGATGGAGGAGAAATGACCTGGAAGCAGCAATGAAGAACAAGAAGGACAGCTGCTATACTCCAGTCTGTGGGTTGTGGAAGCACAAACAGCTACCATTTGAAGAGGCTCCTGGGGAAGCAGTGTCTCAGGGAAAAACCTGGATTCTGAGCAAGATGTGATGGGAACTTTCAGTGAAGAGCTCATGTATCCTCGCTAAGGGATTTTGCATATGGTGGCATGAGGTCGAGAGGCTAAAGGGGAAGGGTCTTGTGGGTATGGAGAGCTGGAAGATTGAGCTGCATTTGTACTGGAACATTTTCATGTGGGGATACGAGTAAGGTCGAAAGAGAGGGAAACAGGGCTGTGGGCCTGAGGAGTTTAGTCCTGGAAGTCTTTAGGGGAAGATGTGTCGGGAGTTTTACATGCACTAAGTCCCTCCTGTGGGATTAGCTTCCTAGGTAACGCCATCATGACAGTGGTGAGTGTCTTACCAGGGACAGATGGAGCTCTAGGGGCTTTCCTTAACTCTTCACAGCCGTTGGAGAGCTGTTCAACAGCAAGTAGACCTAGCTTCGGGGGCCTGGAACTCGGAGGCACTCACTCCTTATAGAGTCCATGGGGTGGTCTCACAGCAAGGGTATAGTCAAGCCCGGATAGTCCTTTTTGGGATCATCTCAGTAGATACTGAATAAAAACACATTTGACAAATTTTGATACAAATTTCTGATTTAAATTCAGAATAGATGACTGCTTCCTTCACATAAAATTAAAATCAACGTCATGTTTAAAATTTTAAAAGCCTTGTTAAAGTCGTGAATAAGAAAAGATGCCCACTATCACCACAATTTTTCCACGTTGTCTTGGAGACAATGATATACATATTGGAAAAAAGGCATACATATTGGGAAGGAAGTCACAAAATAAGTATTTTAAGATATGAGTGCAAACCTGGAAAACTAAGAGAAGTATTTAAAATTATTAACAACTAGGAAGGAATTTAGCAAAATGATTGGCTAAAATATTTTAGTGTATAAAATTAAGTTATCTTTTATACTAAAATAACTGATTAGAAAATGTAATAGAAAATCTTTTATTCACAAAAACAACAGATAAAACATCCATGAGTAAATATGGTAAGAGACGTGCGTAGAGCTTATTTGAACAAAACCTTGACATTGTAATGAAATTCATGTAGTAAAAGCTGGATATGCTGATCTTGAATAAGCTGGTTAAACTGTGTAATTACATTAATTTCCCAAATTTAATCTATACATTCACTATGATCCCAATCAAAACACAAACAAGATTTTTTTTAGGAGGAATTTGACAAAGTAATGCTGAAATTCCTCTAATGAACAAAGCTTGTGAAGCAGCTAGGAAAAGTGTGAAAAGAAAAGAAGCATTATAAATAGAGAGTTGGATATTGAGATACTGTTAGAAATTAAATTATACTATGAAGCCAAAGTAATTTAAACATTTGGGGACTAGAGTAGGAACAGGAAAATAGAGTCCAGATGTAAACCCAAATAAATATGGGAGTTTGGAAAATGCTGAAGATGGCATTTTGATTAAGTAGTGGTGAATTATTTTAAAAATAGGCTTCAGGCCACTGGCTAGACATTTTGGCCTTAGGAGGAACTAGAATCTACCTGCTCACTATGCATATTGGTTACAAACGGGTGCCCTGACCCAGTGCTGTTTAGCCTGATAATCTGACAGTAAAAAAAATTGGATTCATTTTTGACCTTTCAACACTGGGAGATTTTGTATCAATATCCATCTTTTATATAGGGTGGTCAGGAAGGCCTCTGTGGCAAGGGGATTTCTGAGCTGCCGTGCTAAGGAGTGGAGGTAGGAAATATAGGGAACTTGAGATGGATAGACTTGATGGCTGGAGGAGGAGAGGGCAGGTGGTGCAGTTGAAGCCCAGAGAGTGAGCAGAAGAGGGCGGCGAGGGTTTCTAGATTTTAGAGATAGGCGACTGCCAGATCACACGGAACCTGCAGGCCACAGCGAAGAGTTTAGATTTTATTCTTAAGGGCAACAAGAAGACATTAGTGGGTGTGAAGCTGCTGGTGGTGAGATGATATAATCTGATCTGTAGTTTTAAAAAGATCACTGTGAAATGGTTAAGATGGTAAATTTTATGAGTATTTTGCCATAATCTTTAAAAATGCTAATAATAAAAAAGATCACTCTGCCTGTTGTATAAACAGGTGCTTGAGCTGAATAGTAATGACTCCTTTTGAGGGACCCATTTCTGTTGTCCAGTTCACCCCTCTGAACTCAACCCCACTTTGATTTTTTTTTTTTTTTTTTGAGACAGAGTCTCGCTCTGTCGCCCAGGCTGGAGTGCAGTGGCGCGATCTCGGCTCACTGCAAGCTCTGCCTCCCGGGTTCACGCTATTCTCCCACCTCAGCCTCCAAGTAGCTGGGACTACAGGCACCCGCCACCATGCCTGGCTAGTTTTTTGTATTTTTAGTAGAGACGGGGTTTCACCATGTTAGCCAGGATGGTCTTGATCTCCTGACCTTGTGATCCACCCGCCTCGGCCTCCCAAAGTGCTGGGATTACAGGCTTGAGCCACCGCGCCCGGCCCACTTTGATATTTTTATTCATATATGCAACATGTCTGGCTCATGTCTGCAATCTGCTTGTACATTTGTGTTTGCAATCCTTGCCTTACAGCAAAATTAATTTTAGAGGACAAAAGATTCAAACATAAAATTTACAAACAGAAGGAAATATGGGGAATTGTTTTAATCTCAAAGTCAGAAAGGTCTTTCTAAGTTTGACAATGATCTGGCAACAGAAAACATTGTTTGCTGTTACTATAGATACTGTAAAAACCCTGTAAGGGGAGAATAAAGGAAAAGTTAGAGAAAATTTAACAGCAGATGGGAATTAGCTAGGATTTGAATAAGACTAAAAATACCTAATGGCTATTATTTATTGAGCATGTGCCATGTGCAGACACTGTGAAAAGCACTTTGTATGTATTACTTAGTTTATTCTCACAATGGTGTCCTTACAATAAAAGTCTTATTCCACTTTTTCTTAAACAGATAAAGAATCTGGCGTTCAGAGTAGTCCAGTTAGTTGTCCAAAGTCACTCACAGCTGATGAACAGAAATGAGATTTGGTAAAATGCTTTAAGCCTTTTGTGTGTTCATCCAGATCCTCTCTTCACCCTCCCTTATCCTTTTAGCCCAGAGAGGTGGACTGTTAGGAATTTTATCAGTGAACCCCTTGCCTTGGCTTCCTTTTGGATTTTGCCAATGGGAGGCACTGGCAATGACTGGTATAGAGTGAGGTTAGGATATTTATTTCCCCAACTCCCTTCCCACTGGTTGCTGTGGGCTGGCTTTGTGCCTTTTCTGAAAGCCACAGTGCTTGTCCGATCTTTCTCTTTTTTCACACCTTTCCCTCCAGTTTCCCTTCTCTCATCCCTCCTGGCCTATGAGTGGCTCTGGGCTCTCCGCTGCCGCTGGCCTGCTCTGCACCATCTCCTATTCGTTTCCCCAAGGCTGCTCACATTCTTGTAAATAGTCCCTGTATTAAATTCTCTACCAGTTACCTGGTTTTCAGTGTGCCTTCTCATCCCTGCTGTGCCCCAGCTGACCCACATCTGATTCTAAGACCAAGCACATTCTTAGCAGGGGTTACCACTTGAGCACAGAGGGTGGGCATGAGTCTGAGGGCAGAGAGGGTCTGATGGAGGGGGAGCTTGGGTGGCAAATAGCAGGAGAGAGTCGTAAAGGTATCTGGGGATCAGAGGAGGAGACTTTCGGTTGTGAGGCTGAGAAGTTCCAAGACTTTCCTGGCATTCAGAGGACCCAAACCAGCTATGTACTCATGGGCAAGAGTGGCAGACCCCCAAGGGCCACACTGGCCTGGGTGAAATGGATTCAGCATGTGTTCATTTAAGAGTGGGGGATAGAGGGCATTGCTTGGGTTGAAGAGGATGAGAGTAGAAAACTGTTTCCAACAACGCCAGTTTGCCATGCATCCTATATCTTCTTGTGCACTCCCTGGACAACTCAGCCAGGTCTCTCCCACCCCTACCCCCAGGCCCCTGCAACCTTTCCTCTCTGGCTGTAGCATTCCAGAAAAGCTCAGCTCAAGATTGATGGCTTCATAACCGGCCGAGAGTCCTTGTGCTCCTGCCGCTGCGTCGTGAATCATCAGTGCTGCATCACCCCACTCGCAGCAAAGAGGACCCCAAGGACACTCCTGAGAGTGGGCAGGTGCTGGAACTGCTCCTGCCTGCTGGACACGGGGTCTGCGGTCATGAGGAAGCGGGGCCAGCGTGTGAGGAGCTGCAGGCAGATGAAACTGCTTTCTGGGTTGTGAAGACCCAATGGCTTTGAAACAGAGAGCTATGGCAAGGTCTCACTCAAGTGTTCCAGTCTGCCTGTCTTTTCTGCGCACTTCTCTGGTATTAACTTAATGTTACTGCAATCACAATAACAATAATAGTTTCAGTTGATTGAATCAGGTGCTTACATTAAATCAGGCTTTGCATACATTTTCTGGCTTAGTCTTCTTAGCAGAAATGCAAGCTTGGTCTTCTATCCCCATTGTACAGTTGGGGAAACTGAAGCACAGTGAATAATGAACCAGAGATTCAAACACGGTTCTGATTCCAAAGCCTGAGCTCTTTCTAATATGCTTTGGTAGCCATGAAAGTGGACCTCAAGTTGTAGAGAAGTCTTTTTTCCTGCCGGCTGTGCTCCGTGGGCTTCCTGCTGAGATACTCAGGCCTTCTGTGAGGTCTCCAACCACAGGAACATGGGGGTGTAGGAAACGGGGGGAGGGAAGGAGAGGACCTTTTTTGGGGTTGGGGATAGGGAATGCGGAAAAGAGAAGAAAAGCAGCAAATCCATCTGCCCTTTGCTGCCCTTGAGGATAGTTAGTGCGGTAAGAGGCTTTGAGGCTTTGCTAACTCCCTGGCATCTCCATTTTATGAAATGAGGGTTTGCAGCAGCAGTTCATCGAAGCACACAGATTACTATTAGCGATAGCACCTCACAAGCACTGTACCTATTGTCCCAGTTCACCGAGTGCCAGACAGCCCTCCCGCAGGGGAATCTCACAGCGAACCGGCCGAGCTCCACCAGCAAACTCAGTATCTCTTCCTGCCTGAGAACACGGGCCACTCAATATCCCGGAAGATAGAGATCAATCCCAGCGCACCAGAGAGGAAACCGATCAGTCGAGGAAGAGAGGGCCTCGCTTAGAGATTAGCTGATCTAGGGGAAAAAAAAATTAACAGCAGCTAATTCAGTCACACTTAATTTAAAGTCTTCCCAATAAGAGGTTTAATCTAGATTGAATAAAGTAGGATCTGTACACTTGCTGGTAACTGGAAAACTCTTGATGCAATTTTACAGGAGTTGTTGATCATCCAGGTTTCTTATTTCCTGCATATCTCTAGCCCTATTTGATGAATATTGCTGGAGTGCCAGAGTCTGTACAAGGTTTTGCATTCGATAACAACATCGATAAGAGGGGAAGCATCATATTTGAATACAAATTACAGATTCAAGTCTATATACCACTTATTTACTCCTCATTCATTATTCACTTAACAAACATTTCATAAGCAACTGTTATGTGCCAGGCTTTGTGGTAAGCGAATGTGGGGGTCACAGTTATGAATACATGATATTTTGTGCCCCTTCAGGGTGCTTGGTCTGAAAATAGAATTATAAATGATGAAACCACCACGCAGAGTGATAAATGCTCTAGCAGATATTTGAGTCATGGGTTTTGGAAAATGTAAAAAAGGGACAGTTAATTCAGGGATGGCACAAGATGCTGGTTGGGAAAGCAGTCACAGAGGAGGTGATATTTGAGCTAAGTTCTGAAAGATAAATAGAAACTTCCAGTAAGACATCACTTGTTTTAATCTCCTTTTTACAATGGAGGGGCAGCAATGTGAAGTAAATTTTTCAAAGTTGTTGGTTGTAAATGGCAGAGCCAGGCTTGAACCCTGGGTGCCTGACTTCAGAGGCAGCATTCCCTCTATGATTTCATTCTTGCCATTTCTAGTTCCTTTAGCCCTGAGATTAAGGACTTTTAGGCAGGGAAGCTGGAGCAGAAAGCAGGCTGAGACCTGGTCCCAGAGCAGCTGCCATGCCGAATGCCCCATGGCACCAGGAGAGGTTGCCAGCACAGGATGCTGGTTGGGTCGTAGGCTCACCCCTGCAGTCCCTGTGGGCATGGGGCAGGGATGAACAGTGATCCTCATACCCAGACCCGGCTGCATTGCTTCCTCTAACAACTGAACTGATTAGAAGGAGACTTTGACTTGATTAGTGATTATTGTCTCAGTGCAGCCGTGGCTCTAAGCCTGCTCATTCTGGGAAGGGGGCGGGATGTTTTGAAAAAGCACCAGCAAGCATCTTAGTGTGGCTCATCTCAGCCCCTCTCCACATCTGGTCTTTCTCTGCTTTGCTTCCAAACTGGTGCTGGCCTTTCCTTGGAGAGGGTTGGGCAGGCAGGGCAGAGCCTGACTCCTTCCTTCAACCACTCCTCCATGCAAAGAGGCTCTGAAGGCACGTGCATACTGAGTCATGGAAAACCACTCTCTGTGCCCATCTACAGAATCCAGAGTCACAGAAGCCAGGCAGTCCTCAGCCTGCACTAAACCCCTCCGCAAGAAATATCTGCAGAGATGATGCATGCTGTGTCCAAAGTCATCAGAATGTGGTCAGATGCATCTGGGTTCGAGGCCCAAACCACTTACTACCCATGCGACTTTGGACGAGTTGCCTTGGCTTTTCTGTGCCTCAGTTCCTTCATTTGCAAAATGAAAATTATCATAGTATCTACCGCTTAAGGCTATCAAGAGACACGAATGAGATATCATAGCATAGTACTTGGCACAGAAACAGTGCTATGTGTTCATAATTGCTGTTAATTCTAGAAATCTCAGCTTAGCTATTGAGGATCTGTGTGGCCTTGGGCAAATCCCTCACATCTCTAGACCTCAGTTCCCTCATGGGATTGTTGTGAAGATTAAACAAGCCAATGAGTGTGAAATATCTTGCACAGGTGGGATGCATAACAGTGCAGGGACTCCATATGCATTAGACAGATCTTTGAGTTGCAGTGGACACAGTCACTCAGCCTGCACCCAGGCATAGGTCCCCAGGGCCAGAGTCCCATGGTGGCATTTACCGTGGAGGTCTCAGGAATGGGAGGTACAGTCTCTACCCTGGGGAAATTCAGACCAAAGGGACAGAAATACAGTACTTAAAGACTCAAGGGCCTCTAAACCCCGGTGCAGATGAGAAGGCCAAGGCCAGTGCTCAAGTACTGGAAGGATGCAGCGTGCAGGCTTCCGCAGTGTGGGAAAAGGTCCCACAGGGACTTAGTGGGAAGGATTAAAAGGTGCCTGACTGGGCCAATCCCTGGGTGGTTGAGAGAGGACAGAGTGAGCATTTGCAGAGTGTCTGTGCGGCAGATGAGTGCTAGGGGCTCCTCATCCATCACCTCATCATACCCCCAACAAGTCTTTGACGGGATAGCACTAGCCATCAGTGGCAGTTGCAGACCTTGGGCCAAGAGAAGTTCTGGAACAGCTCCAGGTCACACTGTCCAGAGCATGGAGCTAGGATTCAGCCTACCTCCCATGCGTGGGTTCATGCCAAGGTGCTGGGCTGCAGTTTTTCAGTTTGAGTATTATACATTGCTTATTGATCCATTTTCTTTCAGGCCTTGGGTCTGTGGCTGCTCATCTGAAACCTGGCTTCATCTTCATGTCTCAGCATCATTGTTTGCATGAACATCTTGTTCTTCTAGCACTCAGCCATGCCTGGCACTGAGTAGGTGCTCACTAAAGAAGTATTTGCTACATGGGGACAATATAGCCCCCATACACGTGAGTTGCTCTTTGTTGGCCCCCTCTGAGGAGAGGACATTTGTGACATTTTTCAGAGCACATAGAGGTGGTGTCTCTTCTCTCTGGCTCCACTGTGTGTGTTCCAAAGATGGGCTGACCCTGGCCCAGCACTGCTAAGTTAATCTTCAGGCTGTAGCATACACAGTTTATGCCTTCTGCTCTGCCGGGCACCTTTCTTCTTCTTTCTCTTGTCTTCTCTTGTTCTCTTGCCCCTCGTCTCTTGCCCTTTAATGTTTCTCCTTTCTTCTAATTTTTTTTTTTTTTTTTTGCTTTTTCCTCTTACTGCATCTTTGCTGGGCCTGTCCCCAGCAGATATGGAAATTGCCCTGTGTCTTTGGACACTCACTGTTGCCCCAGGGCAAAAGCAGAGTGTAGGCTGGCCTGTGGCTGGTGCACCAGCCTGGCCTGCAGCCTGGGGAGGTGGAAACAGTAGCAGATGCGGGGCTCCTCCAGCCCAGCTGCACACCCGCCTTATGATCTCAGGCAGGCACGTCAACCCCGAGTCTCATTTTCGTTTTTTGTCCACCTTACAGAGCTGTGGTGAGTCAAATAAGGCCAAGCTAGACCCTGTGATGTGAGTGGCAGAGCTCCAGAGTCACGACCCTTGATTCAAGTTCTGGCTCTGCTGCATGACTTTGGCCAAGTAACACTCCCTGAGACTCAGTTTCTCTATCTGCAAAAATAAGTATTAATATCTCACAGGGCTGTGATGAGCATTCAGTGTGGTGACAATGGAAAGTGTTGTAGAAATGCTAGAGCTCTGTTCTCTGCTACAGTTTTGTGGACAGTGCCCCAAGCTGTCATCTACGCATGTTCTCCCTCTTGGGAAAGGGCTGGCCGCTTTCCCAAGGCTGCCTATGAAGGTGCCCTTTCTCCCTCGCCCTCCTCAAGGGTCTCTGCTCTGCCTTCTCATGCCAGCCACCCTATCTGCCAGCCTGGCTGTCTCACCCTGGGGGTGCCCCTGCTGTGCCGTCCCTATGGTCGCGAGTCGAGAGACTGGCCATGTTGTGTTTGTCCGCAAACTCCTGGCAGCCAGGCCGCTGATTTATCTCCCGATGCACTCTTTGCCATCTGTTTTTATATTGCTTTCAGCACAAGATAAGTGGCTCCCATACAGCGCTGAGCTTCAGAGATTGCAAAGTTCATGAGTTTGCAGAATTTATGATAAGGCAGAGAATTGTCTTAGTGCATCATTCATGTGCGCAGGGTCCAGAACGAAATGCCACTGCTTCCAGATGTTTTTTTCCTTTCTCCCGTCCCCCTCCTTAGGAGGTAGGGATGGCCAGTCAGCATCCTCCACGCTTGAGCTTGGACCTTGGGAGTGCTTCAGTTCCTTACCAGTTTTGGCAATGACACAGTAGGGATCATCTCTGCACAGGAAGATGGAGGAGGAGGGGAGAGCAGGAGGTGGCTGTCCATAGTACTTTGTGTCTTCCAAGAGTGACTGGCTGACCATTGCTTGGGCAGTTGTTCTAGGAGCTGGGTGATAACAAAAACCATTGGCCAGTGTTTTATTTCTCAAACTTTTGTTTTTTAAAAAATATTTCACCATCTACCATGATGATATGTGCCATACATTATAAATATGCAATTAAAAGACTAAAAATGATTGATTAAAGAGTATGCTTCTCTATTCCACTACTCTCTGCTTTCTAGAACTTGATTATAATTAAGTCATTTCCACTTTTTCATTCACTGCTCCTTGAATGGTGTGACCAAGTGTTCAGACTTTGGAGTGAGATTACTTCGAGTTGGAATATCAGCCCCTTCACTTACCCATTCATTTGTTTTATTGCAACAAGTTATTTAGTGCATATAAGCCTCATGTTCTCCCCTTGAAAAACAGAGCTAATAATAGTTTCTCTCAGATACGTTTTTGAAGATTAAATGAGATAATATATGTAAAGGGCATAGCATTTTTCCTGGAAACAGTGTAAGCACTTACTACATATTTGCTCTTACTATTAATTATTGATTTTCTATGTAAGGCCCCTGGGTACAGAAACAAGAATGACATAGCCCTGTGCTCAAGGAGTTTGGGTTGGTGGTTATGGCACAGAGAACAGAAATATGGTTGAGGGATCCGTGAGGTGACTTCGGCTCTACAGAAGGGGAGCTTGCATTTCAGGTGAGAGTTAGGGATGGTTTTGGAGGATGTAGATTTGGGGCTGATGTGTGGATGGCTCAGGCTGCTCACCTGAGCTGTCTCTTCCCTCTTCTAGTGACTCTCCCTTTCCTCCTTCTTCTTCAAAGGTCCATTGTGATTATTCAAGGTGCAAGGTTCTCTAAGCAATGAAGACATTTATACGGGTATTGTTTTTAGCTAAATTGCCAAAGCAAACTCTAGGACTTCAAGAATCCTATTGATGAAAGACAAACCACTGCAACCTCATTGTACTGTGGGAGTGGGAGCTAGCCAGGCAAATAGGGTGGGAATGAGCATCCTAAGGAGAGACAACAACAAAGCATGTGGCGGACTCCAGAGTTCTGTGGTTGAGTATGGCTGGGTCGAAGATAGCTTGCAGAAAGTGTGCAAAATGAGGTGGAGAAGATGCAGAGTCGGCTTGCACAGGGCTCATGTGCCAGGCTAAGGATTTTGCATTCACTCCACAGTCAGCCACTGGAGAAATCACTTCTTTATTTAAGGTAAGCTTCTATAGATTGAGTAATTCCTATGTGCTAGGTATTGAAAGACACTTCACATACATTATTTCCTCATTTATATGTCACAGCAGCTCCATAAAATAGATCTTATTATGCCCATTTTAGAGATGAGAATATTGATATTGGACCACTTGATTAAAATCCTACAAGTGGTAGAGCTGGAATTTCTATATAGATCTTTCTGACACTAAAGCCCTTCACCACTATTTTATGCCAACCCCTAAGTGTGTCAAGTTGCCCTTTGAGACAGTAAGAAGCCTAATGTTATGTCTTAAGGTTAGGTGGGCATGGCTTATAAATTAGAAAGACTGGTGAGGACATGACCTGTGATGACCAAGATGGAATAGACACTGTGTCCAGAATGGCAGGCAGGGCATGCTAGTGTAGCAGGGCATAGCTGAGTCAATAGTTGACAATGATGGAGACAAGCTCAAGCCCAAGTTGAAACATCAGGCATTTCAACATGCAGGCAGAGATAGTTGCAAGTCGTCTGAGGTGTTTGCAAGCCATGGAAACAAGCAAGGAGGCATTAGGAGCTCCTGTGCCCAAGAACCTATGTGGATGTTGAGTGAAAGGGTTGTCCTGGAACACACACCTCATGTGCAGACTTAGCTTCCTGGACAGCTTGACCCAGCCATGTATCATTCCCTCATTTCTCGTAGCATCTTCAGACTTCAGCTCATGCTGTTCCTTGTGCCATTAGGTCCTCAACTGGTCTTCTTGGCTCAAAGCAGTCAGCCCTTATTTTTGGACTTTTCCTCTTGACTGTTGGTTTTCCCCTCTGTGGTGGAAATGTATCCCTGGCCCCTTGGATGGTGCCCTGGCATGTGTAACTGAGCCCCTGAGACTCTTCTACTTGTGTTCACCTTTTTGGGTGGCCCCTCACACAACTTGCCCTTGTCTTACAGGCCAAATAAGACAAAGTCAAGTGACAGGCTATGACAGAGTAACTGCAACAAGTCCTGAGCCCAAGAAGAAAAGGAGGAAAGAGGCAAATAATAGAAGAGGCATTTATGGACAGGGCCAGAGGCAAAGTCCACATCCTACAACTGGGGCCTTACGTCTGCGTCTGATGGTAGCAGTCAAGGACCCAGCTGCTTCTTCCCTTACCCAGGAATAAAAAACTCCAGGCAGGGGTACAGGAGGAGCACAGAGGCTGAGACCAGACTCCAAGGGAGAGTCCAAGTCAGAGTGGATGTGAAAATCCTCGGATCAGCATGGGGGATGAAAACAATGCACAAAATACACATGAAGTTTTTTGTGCAAAACTTCATGATGCACATTTTGAGATCCCCTCAGGGTGCCTCCATGTTCTAGGGACATAGACACTCAACAAATCCTTGGGATAATTAATCAAGCAGTGCTCCCCAAATGGTGATTCGTCCAGCAAATGCCTTCATAGTGTGTCTGTATAATAGGGAGGGGATAGGGAAAGAGATAACTCTGGTGACACAGACGTCGAGGAGAGCAGGAAGTGAATTGACACCTGTGCTGGCCCCTGCATGCCTCATCTCTCTCCATCCTAATACGGTACTCCTTTCGCAGATGAGGAAACTGACATAGCCATGGGAAAGGACTCAGCCAAGGTCCCATGAATGGTAAGAGGCAGAGTTGTGATTGGAACACAGGTTTGCCCAACTCTGAGATTCACACTTTTAACCCCAAATGTGGTTTCTGAATGTCCCAGCTGGTCTGAATGGCAACATCAGCCTCAGCGTCAGCATTCATTGGTATTTCCAAGAGGTATTTACATTTTAATAACGAGCTCTTGAAGAAAGAAAATTCATCATATCTCAAATGGCAGAAGTTTGTCTTCCTAACTGGATTTTCAGATAGGTTTTTCTCCTTAGATCTGCTGGATCTTTACTCTAATATGGTAGCTGCAAGCTCTTGAATACTTGAAATGTAGTGAGTCTGACATGCCACAGGTGTAAAATGCAAGACAGATTCTGAAGACTTAGTGAAAGAAATAGGCAAAATATCTCATTCATAATTTGCATAATGATTACATGTTGAACTAATAAAATTATGGATATATTAGGTTAAATAAAATATCTTATTAGAATTAATTTTATCTATTTGTTTGTCTCCTTATGACTGTGACTAGTAGAGAAACTTAGATTACGTATGTGGCTGGCATTTGTGGTTTGTGTTATATTTCTATTGGAAATATTGCTCTTGATAACATTTCTGCATTCCCTATTTTTTTTTCATTCAAAACATATTTATTAACAGGGACTACGTTTTATTGAGGATTTGTTAGGTTTCAAGAATCTACATAGCTAATATCTACAGTCATGCCTCGCTTAACAATAGGGATATAGTCTAAGAAATGTGTTCTTAAGCGATTTCATCACTGTGCAAACATCACAGAGAACACAAACCCAGAAGGCATAGCCTACCACACACCTGGGTTATATGGTATAGCCTATTGCTGGCTGCAAGCCTGAACAGCACTTACTGTGTGGAATACTGTAGGCAATTGGAACACAGTGGCAAGTATTTGTGTATTTAAACACATCTAAACCTAAAAAAGATACAGTAAAAATACAGTATAAAGGATAAAAAATTGTACCCCTATCTGCAGCACTTATGAATAGAGATTTCAGGACTGGAACTTGCTCTGGGAGAGGCAGTGAGTGAGTGGTGGCCCAGGACATTATGGTACATCAGTGCAGACTTTATCAACACTGTACATTTGAGCTGCACTACATTTATAAAAATATAATTTTCTTTCTTCGAGAATAAATTATCCTCAGCCTACAGTAACTGTTTTACTTTATAAACGTGTTAATGTTTTTTCAAACTTTTTGACTCTTTTGTAATCACAATGTAAAACGTAAGTATAATATACAGTTGTACAAAATGCAAAATGTTTTCTTTTCTGTTTTTTTTTTTTTTTGAGATGGAGTTTCGCTCTTGTTGCCCAGGCTGGAGTACAGTGGCATGATCTCAGTTCACCACAACCTCCGCCTCCTGTGTTCAAGTGATTTTCCTGCCTCAGCCTCCTGAGTAGCTGGGATTACAGGCATGTGCCACTACGCCCAGCTAATTTTGTAATTTTTTTTTTCTTTTTTTTTTTAGTAGAGATGGGGTTTTTCCATGTTGGTCAGACTGGTCTCAAACTCCTGAACTCAGGTGATCCGTCTACCTCGGCCTCCCAAAGTGCTGGGATTACAGGCATGAGCCACCACGCCCGGCCTCTTTTTGTTCTTATTCTATTAACTTTTTTCTATTTTTAAAAGTTTTAATTAAATTTTGTTGTTGTTGTTGTTAAAAGCTAAGACACAAACACGCACATTAGCCTAGGCTTACACAGGGTCAGGGTCATCAATCTCTCTGTCTTCCACTTCCACTTCTTGTCCCACTAGAAGGTCTTCAGGGGCAGTAACATGCACAGAGCTGTCACCTCCTGTGATGACAGTGTTTTCTGGAATTCCTTTTGATGGACCTGCCTAGGGCGGTTTTACACTTAACTTTTTTTTTTTTTTTTTAGAATGAATGTTTTTTTCTAATTTTTTTTTTGTTATTGTACTTTAAGTTCTAGGGTACATGTGCATAACGCGCAGGTTTGTTACATACGTATACTTGTGCCATGTTGGTGTGCTGCACCCATCAACTCGTCAGCACCCATCAATTCATCATTTATATCAGGTATAACTCCCAGTGCAATCCCTCCCCCCTCCCCCCTCCCCATGATAGGCTCCGGTGTGTGATGTTCCCCTTCCCGAGTCCAAGTGATCTCATTGTTCAGTTCCCACCTATGAGTGAGAACGTGCGGTGTTTGGTTTTCTGTTCTTGTGATAGTTTGCTAAGAATGATGGTTTCCAGCTGCATCCATATCCCTACAAAGGACGCAAACTCATCCTTTTTTATGGCTGCATAGTATTCCATGGTGTATATGTGCCACATTTTCTTAATCCAGTCTGTCACAGATGGACATTTGGGTTGATTCCAAGTCTTTGCTATTGTGAATAGTGCCGCAATAAACATACGTGTC
>NW_016807677.1:3939285-3971493 GCF_001698545.2 Rhinopithecus bieti
GTGGAGTCTACAGAGACAGGCAGGTTTCCTTGAGCTGCTGTGAGCTCCACCCAGTTCGAGCTTCCCAGCGGCTTTGTTTACCTACTTAAGCCTCAGCAATGGTGGGCGCCCCTCCCCCAGCCTCGCTGCTGCCTTGTGGTTAGATCGCAGACTGCTGTGTTAGCAATGAGGGAGGCTCCGTGGGCGTGGGACCCTCCCAGCCAGGTGTGGGATATAATCTCCTGGTGTGCCGTTTGCTTAAAGCGCAGTATTGGGGTAGGAGTCACCCGATTTTCCAGATGTTGTGTGTCTCAGTTCTCCTGGCTAGGAAAATGGATTCCCTTCCCCCTTGTGCTTCCCAGGTGAGGCGATGCCTCGCCCTGCTTCAGCTCTTGCTGGTCGGGCTGCAGCAGCTGACCAGCACCGATTGTCCGGCACTCCCTAGTGAGATGACCCCAGTACCTCAGTTGAAAATGCAGAAATCACTGGTCTTCTGTGTTGCTCGTGCTGGGAGTTGGAGACTGGAGCTGTTCCTATTCGGCCATCTTGCTCCGCCCCCCCAAGGCTCTAGAATGACTACACTTAACTTTTTAAAAAGTATAAGTAGGAGTACACTCTAACAACTAAAAGTATAGCATAGTATATACATCAACCAGTAACATAACCATTTATTATCATTATCAAGTATGATTCACTGTCCATAATTGTATGTGCTATAGTGTTAAATGACTGGCAGCATTATAGGTCTGTTTACACCAGCATCCCCACAAACATGTGAGTAAGGTGTTACACCAGGATGTTGTGATGGCCACAATGACACGACGACTACAGCACTAGCTGATAGGAAGTTTTTATCTCCATCCATTACCATCTAATGGGATCACCATTGTTTATGCAGTCCTTGAGTGACTAAAATGTCATTATGCACATGACTGTGATTGATATATATGCATATGTGATATATAAGTATCATTAACCCCACTGTACAGATAAAGAAGGTCAGAATCAGATTGATTAAATCCAAGCTCTATCAACATTGGGAAAGACAGTACATAGTTACAAGTGTGGACTCTAGTCCTGCTACTTCCTATTGGTGACCTTGGGCAGGACACTTAACCTTTCTGTGTCTCAGTTTCCTGTTCTACACTTGGAGATAAAAACAGAACTTACCTAGACTAGTTAGGAGAATTTAGTAACTTCCTATGTATTAAGCACTTTCAGCAAAGGCTGACACATGTGATAATAAATGACTAGCTATTATTGTCTCCAATAGACAATATATGGTCTTAACTGGGGTCTTAACTTGCTTTGCCTAACAAGCAAGGAGGCATTAGGTAGCCTTTCCACAAGGCTGCCTATTGACCACCTTTTATGTGCCAGGTGTCATGCTTTACTGCTATGGGGTATGTAACATGAATAAGGTACGGGACTTGACATCAGGGGCTCAGTCTGGAGAGAAGATAAGACATCCATGTAAAAACTACAGTACAGGGTAGAAAGAGGTAAATAATGACCAAAAACAATAAGATGAGAAATGTAGAGATGAGATTCTGCAAGAACTCAGATTGGGGCAAGGTCACCTTGATGTGAAGGCAACCAGAGGTGAATTCTTGGAGGAGGTGGTATTTGGGCAGGACCTTGAAAACACATAGGATAAGGTTAGGCGAAAATGCAGGTTAGGGTGTTGTGGCCAGAGGGAACAGCAGGAACAAAATTCTAAATGTGGGAAAGTCAAGGCAAGCCTGGAGAGTGGTTAGGAATTCTCTTCTGCTGGGGTGTGGGTTTGCAGCAAGTGTCATGTGAGACTAGGCTGGACGGTCATGTTGGAGCTGACTCACCAAGGGCCAGGAATGCCAGGTGAAGGAGTTTGTTTATCAAAGGCTAGGCTTCAGGACTGATGCTTAAGATCATACCCTGATCATATCCTGATCATACCCTGATTTGTTTCTACCTTACCCTGAACAAAGCTGCCCAGTCAGAGGAACAAGTGAAGGCTGAATCCATCCGCTCTCCTTTCCATCCAGCCATGCATCCTCCACCCAGAGGGGATACACCTTTTACTAACTTACATGCAGGCACCCTGAGTCCTGTCATCCTTGTCACCAGTTTGCCCCTTTACTGGGCTCACTGACCACTGGCGCTTCATGGTTTTACCTTCTATATTCTTGGGGTGGTTTCTCTCCTTAACTCTTGAAGCAGTTAAAAGGCTTCTCATAGAAATATGCGCTATCCATGTACAAAGCCTCCTAAGGAACAGCATTCTCCCTCCCCTCCTATAGCCATAAATGACAGCTCTGTCCCCAGCTGCTTGGGATCATTTCCATACAGGTTGGCATTGCTGATGAGTCCCAGTATGTCATGGTGTCACAGCAGGAGGAGCTACAGGGTCACCTCCCAGAGGCCCTGGCTTGTGTTTGTTTGTTCCCAATGCCAGTGTCTGTCATGACCTCAACACCGACCCTGCCCCCACAGGGCCAAACACAAAAATAGTGCCTCGGCTGTCATCTCCCAGGGAGCTTGGCTCTCTCAAATTGAGTTACTCACTGCTCCTAACTTTACCGTCATCATTTCCTTCTGTAGCCTATTAAAACTCTATCCCTGACTAATGTAGCTGAACACACTGCTCCCACCCTGTTCTTCTGCCAGCAGCATCTGTACAAAAAAATCAGCTTTGTCAGGCAGGCTTCTTGCTCCCTCTCACTCCCTCTCCTGTCCTCTCCTCTCCTCTCCAAGAGTCTACCCAGTAATCATCATCCCCAAATATTGCAGAAAGCTCTCTGTGCCCTTGAGCTGTCCTCAGCTTGGATTCCAGGACTCCAGGGCAGGCCGCTTGTTTCTCGGCCTGGCAGGTGGCAAGGTCCTCCCCTCACCCAGCTGCCATCTCCACCAGTCCATATGGGTAAACAATATGCTTTCTATAGAAGCCCTTGTAGGTTGCATCCAACACAGCACACCTGATTTTCAGCCCTACCTGACAGTGTTTACATGTAAGGTAGGAACAAATCAGACAGTTTGTTGACACATTCAACACATGTGGTTTGGCACTGGTTCAGATCAAATGTATGTGGGTGTGTGTTAAATATGTTTTCGATTTGCTACCTTACCTTCATGCCTCTATATGTGTAGCATAGGTACACACACACACACACACACACACACACACACTATTATAGGGCTGCATAGAAACACAGAACCACAGAATTTCAAAGCCAGCAGTCAATAGGCTTCTTTGTATATGCTGCTGCTTCTATCTCTTGCCTGGTTTTCTTTGATTTTCATGGAATTCTGTGCTAGTGAATTCTGGGGGTGTTGGCCACAGACCCTGGGAGAAAAGATAAGAGGCATGTCAAGGATGACCCAAGTTGGATGGGATGAAGGCATTTTGCAAATGTTAGAGAGTAGAGAACATGAAAACATTGCTTGCTTCCTTCTGAAGAGTATTTTTTAAAAATTATATCTCATCTAAAGATAGACACTGACTAATGTCCACAGCAGGAAATAAGAACAACCAAATTTGTCAATTAGAATCCTGTTTTTGCTTCTGTTGCCCCAGTCAATCATTTTGCTAATTAGTTCATTCATTCATTCATTGATTTATTCACTTATTCATTCATTCAACATCAAATTTTTTTTAAAAGAACATTGTTTTTGATTATGATAGTAATGCATATTCATTCTAATTCTTGCAGAAATTTGGAAAATCCATTAAAGTACAAAGAAGGAAATGAGAATCACCTTATTTTCTCTACCCAAAACTAATGATGGTCTAATATTTCGGTGCATTTCCTTTTATCGTAATCTCCCAGATGTGGCTGGGCCCCTCACACAGCCTTGCTTCCCTCCCCTGAGCAAGAATCAGCACTCAGTCATCTCCCCTCAAAGCAAATCTACCTGCACAAAGTAGAAGAGAAAAATGAAGCTTTTGTTGAAATCTTCAGGGGGAGGCAAAGGAGAAAGATACAGTACATACCACACAGCAAAACTGAATACAAAATCTTCACTAGACATCTGGGGTCTTTGCTGTGCCTCTAATTCCCGTCAATGTCAACTGCCTTAGTTCCCTGCCTATCATTAGACCTGCCACCCAGAGCCTGTCTTGTCCCAGCTCCAGCCTCCTTTCTCTCTGCACCCTCCCTTGTCTGTCTCCACTGGGTAAATAAAGAACCCATCTTAGCATCCCCTATCTTTAAAGCCAGGAGGAACTTCCAAGGAACATACATTTTTTTTCCTTTGTAAGAGATAACTTTTATCTGTCTCATTTAGATATGCATGTATGTACATATGTCTATATATTATATATATGTGCACACATATTAAGTATGTATTTTATTAAAATGAGATTTTATTATATCTACTAGTTTTTTTACCCAGTAACATTTTCTCCCACATAACATATTGATTTCCGTTACAATTAAATGTTCTTTGAAAACAGCTTTTCATAGTTATAGTGTTTTGTTATAACATACTATAACATGTTTGACTAGTTTTAATTGTTAATAATTTCTGATATTATATATAGGTCTGTGATAAACATACACATTTCCAATTATTTTCTTTGTGCACATCTCCAATTATTTTCTTAGGGTAAATCTTTAAACTTGGAATTCAGGGTCAACCTGAATGAGCATTTTGAATCCAGAAAAATGTTAGCATGAAACAGTTATTGAGCACTTACTGGGTACCAGGCACTACAGTAGCTGCTGAGGATTCAAAAATATGTACCACACATGCTCTGTTATTGAGGAGCTTGTACTTGAGTATTTGCTTTAATTAAATGGTAGGCTCCTTCTCCTCCCTCTAAAACGTCTGTTTGAATTTGCACTTAATGATATGGTTGAGAAGCTGCTGGCTCTGACCCTAAATTTATTTTTTTAACTATGTCTATCACAGACAAATAAATGCTTTCTAATTCTTGAAGCCCAACCAAAACTTTTGTATGTATTTGCCAGCTTGAAAACATGTAGGCATATAAAATGCTTCTATTTTGTCCCCAAATCACATATTTTAAAGAAAAAAACCAACTACTTCTTATTTATGGATTGAAATTTATATTAATTTGGTCTTGGAAGAAGAAAGGGCTATCTTCCTCCTATGTATGTTATATACTGAAAACCTCAGGAAATCCTAAATTTGGGCTCTGCAGAGCTAGTCTACCAATAGGATACGAAGTTTATGTCTTTGCTAGGCTATTTTCTGCTGCCTCATTCCATCAGTAACATCATCTGTTGTTTTACATCTAGGTAAATTTCCTATTTAGATCACATACAAGTATTTCTTGACATTCTTACAGTGACGAAAGAGTGTAAGCAATGAATTTGGATTACATAGGCTGTGGTAGATTATATTTTTGTCACAAAATGCTTGCAGGGATTTTACACCCCTGACTCCATGATGCCAGGCTTGACTATGTGATCCGCTTTAGCCAATGAAACACTAATGACATTAGTTACCTCCAAGCATAAGCTTTAAGAGCCATCACTTGGTTCTACACTTTCTTTCTGCCTTTTTGTCTCCAGACCACCATGTCGCTAATAGGAGCTGATGCTTCAGCCTGGGTGAGGGAATAAAGATAAACTCAACACCCACGTAATGTAAGTGAGACATAAACCTGCTGTGGAAGCTACTAAGATTTTGGGCACACTTGCTACCACAGCATAACATAGACTAAGAGGGCTCTATATATGCCAACAAGGAAGTGTAGTGATGCGGCATGGCCCTTGCTCTGTCCTTAATCCAATTCAGTGAGTTATATCTGCAGCATATGACTTTCCATTCATAATATTGGCACATTGGACTGAGTATAATTTTTGGACACTCTTTTTGGAGGGTGAGGTAGAAGAAATGCATTTTACATAGCAGGAAATTAACTATTTTCTACAAATACTGAGACTGCATTTTTATATTGGTACCACAAATTTCCAGCTCTTATCTCCAGCATCAGGTGATTACCTGAGTTAACTTCAAGCTAAAATGCAAGCATAAATTTCAATTTCAATTCAATCGTCCAAAAAGAAATATCTGTGAAATCTGTATCTTATACTCTTGCCACCCCATCTATTTGTTAGCTTTCTGTGAAGTCTTCCACGCTTCTTCCCCTGCTAGACAGGGTTTACCTCTGTCTGTAATTCTATACTATTTTTGACCATGCCTCTCACAGAAGAAATAACTCTATTGTATTGTAATTATGAGATTTTATTCTATTGGGTGGTTCACCCCTTGAGAACAAGGACTGTGTCTTACCCAACATTTTATGCATATTATAAATGCATTTATTTTTCCAACCATTCATTCAGCAAATATTTACTGAGCAATTCCTATGTGCCACATAATGTTTTTTGTACTGAGAATCCAGTGGTGAACAAAGCAGACATGGTCATCAGCAGTAAACAAGCAAGAAAAAAAAAATTCCAAAAAATGATTAAATGCTATTAAAGGTCCGGGGTGAAGTGACGAAAAATTGTGGTGGATTAGTGGATACAAACTTAGAAGTATTAGGGAAGGCTTTTATTAAGAAAGTGAATTTAAGCTGAGGTCTAAAGTTCAAGAAGGAGCCAACCTTGAAAAAAGCATCATAGCCAGAAGAAGAAGCGAGCTCAGAATCTCCAAAGCTAGAAAGAGCTTGACTTATTTCTTATTTGAGGATCTGAAAGAAATTTAGTCATTACGGATAGATCTGGGGAGGAATACAAAGAATGGAGAGATGACAAAGGCTTACAGGACATGGTAAGGAATGTGGGGGCCATTGACGGATTTGAAGTAGAAAAATAACATGATCCTGTTTATGTTTTAGAAAAATCTCCTTGTGCAGGGCATGGATGAATTTGGAGGGGAGTAAGCTACTCTAGTCATCCACAGAAAACAGCCTAGATCATGGGAGTGGCAATGAAAGTGGGGAGAAAATGATGGATTTTGGATATATTTTAGAGCAAGGAATCACGAGCATTGCTAATAGGTGGAACTATATGAGTGGGGAAAGGAAGGAATCAAGGTGATGTCTGTGTTTTCAGCTTAGGTAATTGTGTGGTTGGACGTACTATTTACCAATATGGGTTCAATTGGTAAAGGAACAATATTACAGTGGAGAGAAGGTAAGAGTCTTATTTTGGAAATATTGAGTGGGGTATCTAGGAGATAAGTCAGAGGAGGAGCCGTTGAGGGTGCAACAGGATGTGCAAGTCTGTAGCTAGGAGGAGAGCTCTGTGCTGAGGAATAAATTTTGGAGTTGTCAGCATATCAATGCTATTTAAAGCCATGGGAATGCATGAGATTACTGGGGTAGAAAAGTCCCATACATGTTTACTGAATGCGTCAATAGATACCAGGAGGGAGTTGAAGGACTCAGGACTCCCTAATGGAATGTGGTAATGCCAGAGGAGCACGCTTGGCAGAGGGAGGTGGAGAAGACAATGACATAGTTTGACCTTGTGAGTTGGAGGCGTCTGCTCCTTATTCAGTTAGAGTTTTCCAGGAGGGGCTGACAAATGGGAGTGAGAGCTTGGTGGAGAATTACAGCTGAAGAGAAACATGTTGGTCTCATCAGCCTCTTGGAAGGGGTTGAGCTGTTGGAATGCATAAGATGGCTGGGAAGTCCACATAGAGAGACAGGACAGGAAGGAGAGTTACTGATAGGAATGCAAAGTACACAACATCTAAGGTGGGTGGGAGAGGAACATCCCAAGAAGGAACCGAAAAACGTTGGTCAGAGATGCTTGGAGAAGTGGGGATGACAGCACTGGGGAGACCCACTGGGAGAGCATTTTTGGAAGTAGTCAATGGTCAACATTGTCAATTGCTACAGCAAACATGGGTAAGGTAATCGGATCTGGCAAATTAAAGCTGACTTTTCTGAGAGTAGTCTCAGAGTGGTGGCAGGGAGCAGCTTGCTGAGAAGGGAATAGGGGTGAGCAGGAAGAGAGGATGGCTTATTCTCTCATGAGACTTCTAGAGGTGGTAAAAAGAGCATGGGGGAAGGTGGTCTGAGAGAAGACTTTTTAATATGGAGAAGAGAGGGTCCTAACATTTATTGATTGAGGATATGTGTAGTGGGGAGAACATAATTGTTGCATTAACAGCTGGCACCAGAACTCCTCCTAGGGAAAGGACCTACTTTGTTGAGGAAAATACTTTGACAGCGTGTTTTAAGTGTGAAAGATGAAGCCCTGGTATGAGAAGACACAGCAAGATAAAGAAATAACCAACCTGCTCTGCATAAGAAATAAAGAAATTTGTGGATTGAGATGAGCGGAAAGAAAGAAGAGGGAGGACATGGAAGAGGAAGGGAAGGAGCGTGGAAGCAAGGTGACAGGAGACTGGAATGTACAGAGAGAGAGACAGTGAGGAAATCCCGTCCTTTAAATGAAGGACATTTAAAAGTGGAGAAAGATGTTACAATCAATTGAGGTTGTTGGCATATCACGATGCAAACTTTTTCTGTTCCCCCACATTTATGTAAAAGTCTGCTGTACCCACAGTATCACAGCAAGAATATTTTGGAGGAATGAAGGAATCAGAGTGGTGTCCAGTGTTAGTTTGTGTAGAGCAGAAAGGGGATGATTATCTTTACATAATAAAATAAATCCCCAACTGAACTAATTCAGAGGTAACCAGAAGAAGCATAAATGCCCCCTCCAAGAGCCTTTGGAGAGACTGGGTTTTCTACTACACATGGGGTTGAGGTGCAGCCAATTATTTCATTTGAACACTTGAATCTCAGAGGACAGGCTGAGTGCACATGACATCAGAGTTTATGAATACCCTGGGCAAGACATAGCATGCTAAAGCCTTTAATAATTGCCATCTTATTTATTTTTTAGAATGAAAGTAAAAGGTAAATATTAGAGTATTTGCTCTTATTTTCATATGAGCCTATTTTCATATGTGACTCAGAGAGGTTAAGTAACTTGTCCAAGATTGCATAGCATGTATTAGGGAGGGAATAATTCAAACTCATATCTCTCTGACTCTGATGCTCTTTTTATTTCACCAAACCGACCCTACTCATAGACTGGGCTCAGGGGAGAGAGTAGTGGTAGACAGATTTGAAGCATTAACAGACTGAACAAAAGGAGCCAGGAGAGAGAGACACAGAGGGAGGGGAGAGAGAGGGGTGAGAGAGAGAGAGAGAGAGAGAGAGAGAGAGAGAGAGAGAGAGAGAGAGAGAGATACAGAGTGGGAGGAGGAATTTGATGAAGCGAAGTTATTTCCCTATCCCTTCTCTACCCCTACCTTCCTTCCATCTGCTTAGGAGATTCTGAGACTGGCATCATGCTGCTGGGCAAAAAAAATGAGAGCAATTAGCGGGCTCTCCCTCCCCTGTTTGATTTTGGATGCCTAGCCCCTTTATAGAGTGGTTGCTTTCTATTTGGCTCAGCAGATATGAGCAATGTTAATTCTATAATTGGGCCTACCACCCTCAGTGCTTGATAAGCATTAGGTGCCAAACAAAGTTGTTCCAACTAAAATAGCCTCTCCTTAAAGCTATCAGTGCCCATGTGCAGGCCCTTAGGCCTTTACATGCTTCAAATAGGCTTAAACTGCACACTTAGTATTTCACAGCAGGAACTCCAGCTCCCCGAGCACTTTGTTTTTGCCCAGGATTACTCTAGGTTATGCTCTGGCTTATTTATGCTAAATGATGATTCCCCTGTGCCTGGATGTGGAAACACGGTCTCGATTCATAAATCCGCTGCTTCTCGGTCTTCGCTACAGTTTTTAGGTCCTTAGTAGTCATTGATGTGATGTTTGGAAATGGTGCCATGGTGTGCCAAGCAGAACTTGGGCAAGTTGGAAAATTTGGCTCATTGTCCAAGTTTGCCACTAAAGAGCTGGCCGAGGCATTTCCTTCATCTGGGCCTCAGTTTCTCATATGTAGAGGGAGGAGCTGGGGCTAGATTGGGGACAGTAAATATGCCCCTACATTGCAGTACTCTAGGCAGCCATTGTTAGTAGACTGGATTTAACATTGTGGGTTGCCATTGCTTTTTCCGTTTAGAGAATAAACTGACCCCATGATTGGGGGTTATTTCTTGCTTCAAAGAAGGGCCACATCAAATCCATTCCAGACATGCAGGAATCTGTCCAGATCCTAATTCCATCCAGAATTCTATTATCTTCTTTAATAGCCTTCATGAGTATCTTCCAGCCCTTCCTGTTGGAAAATTTGGGGGTAGGGGGCGGTTAAACTCTCTGTTAAGGTGTTAACCTGTGTCTCTATTTTCCTTTAGTAGAATCGCATAGTAGAGCAGAAGAGGGAGAATATTAGGTTTTATAATTTAACATAGGGAATGATCTTGGAAATCACCAACCGATCGGTATTACCAATAGCCGACATTTACTGAGGGCTGACTCCGTGCCGGTCACTGCACCACATGCCTCACGTGCACTGGCTCCTTTAATATGCACACAGATGTGGTGGTGGCTTGGCTCATCAGTGATTTTAGGGTTGATGTATCTCATGGACTCTATCTTATACTCCACTCTGCTGGCAAACTCTTGCAATGGGTCTACTGTCTTTGCCTCTAGGCCTGGATGGTTGAACATTCCAAGGCGCAGTCCCATAACTAGGTGGCAGCCTTACCTCTGTAGTGCAGCCGGCCAGTTATATTGTTACTGGGCAGCTCCTTTCCCTTCCCCCTCCCCACCTCTCATCCTTTTCTCTCTTCTCAAACTTCCTTCCAATCTTCTTCCTTCACTATCTAAGCAGATGTTTCCATCCATTGCTTCATTAAAAAAAAAAAAATAGAAAACTGAAGTGACAGAACCCTGTCTCCCAGATGCCCTCCCCACTGGGACATACATAGCTCTTCCCCAGTTCCTGCTATCAGAGGAAGGATCCTTCTTTTTGCTCAAGGCCCACTTCCCACCATGCTCTGTCCTCTTTCATCAGCCTGGGACCTCATTTCTTTGTTATGCTTTCTTTCTCTCGCATTACCAACTTCTTTCTGCTTGTTTCTTCTTTTCATCTTTTAAAGAAGCTCAGATTTCTCCAATCCTAAACAACTCTCCCTTGATCCTGGGTACCTTGCCTTTTTCCTTTCCTACCTAAACAAGTTGCTTGGAAGATTATTCTACTGTATCTGTTTTCATCCCTCTCATTCACTCCATTCACTGGGACCTGGCTTATTTCCTCTTCCTTCCCCTACTCCATGACCTCACTGAATGGTTCTGTCACAGGCCACTGAAGGACTACATATTTTAAAACCCAGAGAACATTTTTTCAGTCTTTTTCTGGACTTCTCTGTATCATTAGATGTAATCGTCACTCTCTTCCTGAAATTTTCTGCTCTCTTATCCTTCATGGGTCCATTTTTTTACAGATTCTCCTCCTATCTCTTAGAATTTTTTTTCTTGGACCACTTTCCAACTTCTCTTTTTCTGCCTGCCCTTTAAATGTAGTTGTTCCCTTGGACTCCTGTTCTTCCCATACACCCTTCCCTCCCTGGGAAATCTCACCACCTCCCTTGGTTTTATTTTTTTGTTGTTATGAATATTTATTTATTAATTTATTTCAGTAGACTTAGGGGTACAAATGGATGGATTGCATAGTGGTGAAGTCTGGGCTTTTAATGTGTTTATCACCCAAATAGTGTACATTCTACCCAATAGGTAACTTTTCATCCCATATCTCCCTCCCACCCTTACCCCTTCTGTGTCTCTAATGTCCATTATACCACTCTGTATGCCCCTGTGTCCCCACAGCTTAGTTCCTTCTTATAAGTGAGGACATGTGTTAGTTGGTTTTCCATTTCTGAGTTATTTTACTTAGGATAATGGCCTCCAGTTCTATTCAAGTTTCTGTAAAGCACATTATTTCTTTTTTTTTTTTTTTTTTTTTTTTTGGCTGAGCAGTGTTCTGTGGTGTGTATATATTATATGTATATGGTGACTTCTTTTCCTTTGGGTAGATATCCAGTAGTGGGAACATATGACTTTATATATATATATATACACACACACATCATGTTTTCTTTCTTCACTCATCTGGTGGACATATAGATTTATTCCATATCTTTGGAATTGTGAACTATGCTGTGATAAACAGAGGAGTACAGTTGTCTTTTTTAGACATTGATTATTTTCCTTAGGGTAGATATCCAGTGGTGGGATTTGTGGAATGAATGGTAACTCTATTTATAATAGCTCCGAAATAAAAAACATACCTAGTAATATACTTAACCGGGGAGTTGAAAGATCTGTAAAAGAAGAACTACAAAACACTGATGAAAGAAATCATAGATGACACAAACAAATGGAAAAACATCTCATGCTCATGGATTGGAATAATCATAATTGTGAAAATGACCATAAAGCCCAAAGCAGTCTACAGATTCAATGCAATTCCTATCAAAATACCAATGTTGCTTTTCACAAAATTAGAAAAAATAATCCTAAAATTCGTAAGGAACTAAAAAAGAGTCCAGACAGCCAAAACAATTCTAAGCAAAAAACAAATCTAGAGGTATCACATTACCTGACTTCAAATTATACTACACGGTTATAGTAACCCAAACAGTATGGTACTTGTATAAAAGTAAATACAAGGACCAATGGAACAGAACAGAGAACCCAGAAATAAAGTCGAATACATACAGCTAAATGATCACTGATAAAGCAGACAAAAACACAAGGAGGAAAGGATACCCTGTGCAGTAAATGATGCTGGGAAAATTAGCCACATGTGGAAGAATAAAATTGTATCCCTATCTCTCACCATGTAGGAAAAAATAACTCAAGATGGATTAAAGACTTAAATCTAAGACCTAAAACCATAAACATTCTAGAAGAAAACCTAGGAAAAACTCTTGTGGACACTGGCCTAAGCAAAGAATTTATAACTAAGACCCCAAAAACAAATAGAAGAAAACAAAATAAATAAATGCAATTTCATTAAGCTAAAAAACTTCTGCACAGTAAAAGAAATAGTCAACAACAGACAACCTACAGGATGGGAGAAAATATTTACAAAGCACACTATATATCTGACAAAAGGCCAATATTTAGAATCTGCAAGAACTCAAACAAATCGGCAAGAGAAAAAAAAAACAAATCATTTCGTTAAAAAGTGGGCAAATGGGCCGGGCGCGGTGGCTCAAGCCTGTAATCCCAGCACTTTGGGAGGCCGAGACGGGCGGATCACGAGGTCAGGAGATCGAGACCATCCTGGCTAACACGGTGAAACCCCGTCTCTACTAAAATACAAAACTAGCCGGGCGAGGTGGCGGGCGCCTGTAGTCCCAGCTACTCGGGAGGCTGAGGCAGGAGAATGGCGTCAACCCGGGAGGCGGAGCTTGCAGTGAGCTGAGATCTGGCCACTGCACTCCAGACCGGGCGACAGAGCGAGACTCCGCCTCAAAAAAAAAAAAAAAAAAAAAAAGTGGGCAAATGACATAGATATTTTTCAGAAGAAGATATACAAATGGCCAATAAATGTGAAAAAATACTCAACCTCACTAATCTTCAGGGAAATGTAAATTGAAACCACAATGAGATATAACACCTTATCTCAGAATGGCTGTTATTAGAAAGTCAGAAAACAACAGGTGTGGATGCAGTGCAAAGGGAAAGGTGTACACTGTTGATGGGAATGTAAATTACAACAACCTCTATGGAAAACAGTACAGAGATTTCTTTCTTGGATTTAGCCACCAGCTTCATGGGAGTAATATATTCAGCTTTGACCTCTTAGCTCAACTGCTGGTTCATCCACCAGATTTCCACTCATCTTTGGATGTCCCACAGTACTTTGGCATCAACAAACCCATAGCTTGAAGGGATACCTTTCTCTCCATGTCTCCCTTTACCTTCTGATCTGCAAGTCTACCTTGCCTTCAGTGTTTTTCAGGTGGCTGATGGCGTTTCTAGCCATTCTGTCCATATATCTAGGCATCACCTGGGTTCCTTCTCATCCATCCCTCTCTGTCAGTCATAGATGCTCTTCAAGATTTTATCTCAAATGTTCCTCAAATTAGACCCTTCCTTCTTATCTCCACCCCCAGCTCTGGCACTTATATTCTCCCGCTTTGAACTCAAAACCCTCCTAATCGGTTACCTTGCCTTCACCATTACCATTCTCCAATTCCCTTCCACTCCGCAGCCAGATTGGCCTTTAAAATACAACTCTATGTTGTATTTCTGATTAAAATTCCTCACTACCTATAATTGCTTACAGAATAAAGAACAAAAGTTGCCTCAGTGGGGCTGGTAGGAGAGCACAGACACTAAGAAATTGAAGACTGGAGCCCAATTCTCTTTTGGGGTTTAAATTTCATCATCTGTGACTTTGGGAAAATTCCTTAATCTCAGTGTGACTTAGTTACATTTTGTATGTAATAAAGAGAATTTAGATTTGTTTTTGGCATTAAGTGCAATAATCCACACAAAGCTCTTTTTTTCTTTTTTTCCTTAACAAATTAGATAGAAGGAAGAAAGCTCTTAATACTATGCCAGATGTATATGACAGTAGTGCCATCCTACTATTTCTACTATTGCGATTTTTATGCATTTATTTATACAGTTGCTTCTCTAGGATATCATGTACCATGGCTATCCCCTGACACATCCTCTATCCCCATTTCTTCCCACTCTCCCCACTGCCTCAACCCCGCAATCAACTCGCTCAGAGCTTAGCCCTCACCAACCTCCGGGAGCCTGCCTCAGACCCTGAAACTGGCTGAAAATCTCCTGCTATGCACCCTCATAACTCCCTGTGCCTATCTCCACTGTAGCACTGTCATTCAGTAATCAACTCTTCCATTTATTTATGTCACCTGCCAAACTGTGAGTAACCAGAGGAAAGAGACTAGCACTGTTCCTGGGATAGCGATACTGCCAATAAGTGGTGTTAAATAAACAAATAAATGAATGCATTTCAAATGTGTCTACACTTCCTCAACATTGAGAAAGCTTGTTTTTTTCCATGCATTTACTCCCTCTTGATGCGGATTCTGTCTCCATCACTGTCCTCCAGGCCTCAATGCTAGACAACCAATTGCTAATGGCATTTCTTTTGTACCAGCTGAAGGATGAGTGGCAGCCAAGAATACTCTTCTTTTTCTGAGTTTCTGAGCCACCCTATAGTCTCTTGGCTATGAGCTTGAGCAAACACAAACATTTTCCCATGAATGAGGAGTCCTGTTAACTTTGAGTACAAGCTGGATACGGCTGGGTTAATTATTATTCTAAAGAACAGGTTCAGGGGTAGAGGTAAAATAAAAATGGCCCTTTGAAAGGTTTTCTAATTTGCTACTAATCATTCAAAAATATTAACCTATCCTTGCCGCTAAAGCCAATCTGCTTCTCTCTTCATTAAATGTACAGGGCCAGCATCAAAATAAGAACTGGGCTTTGGTTTTACCAGAAAAAAGGCTAGATTCAGAGGCTGAGAGGAGCTAATCGTTTTTGATTAGTTAGTTTCAGACTTCACTGAGTTTTGTTTGGTCTAGATTATCTGAATCTTTATTAAGTGAACTGGAATTGGCAGTAACAACTACAGGAGCAGTAACATTTGTGTGAGAATGCATTTACACTGCGGTAGCCCCAAGTGCGTGTTGACGAGTTCATGGATGACTGTGTGCACATACGTGCTCTATTGTGCCCCAGCAGGGAAGATGTGGCATGGTCATGTGATGTGTGGGTATGTTGGTAAAAGAGAGATGAAGTTTTCTGAGGCACTGGCTCTCCCAGAAGACCTGGGGCAGCTTCTCAGGCTCTCTACTCCTTTTTCTAGCCTGGCCCCTGTGAGGTTTGTCTGCCTAGAGGTAATTTTACTTAATCTTGGCAATCTTCCGGGATATACTTAAGTAAACAAGGATCAAGCCACTCACAACCTTAATTAGGCTACACATAAATAATGGATTGCTGGATTAGCTGAGAACATACAGGAGGGATGTGAGAGCAATAACATCAACTTTCCTTAAGTGGTCCCTTCCTTCACTGAGCTCCAGTTTCTCCAGGCAGATATGTGTGTCAGGTACTGTGGAGACATTCCGACAATCTGTTTCCCATTCATTTGTTTATTCATTCATCATACACATTCTGACTAAACCCTTCTGAGAACAAGATAGGATGCTAGATGTTGTGGGAGAAGGCAAAGGTGAAATCAACGAGAACTCTTTCTTAGTTGTTCACAGTTGCAAAGATGGGCTTTTTAAACTGTCACTGAAAATTGACAAAGGAGTTTCTCAGTAGAGCATTGTGGCGAATTGTCTTCTCCAAGGATGGTCACACAAAATCCTCCCATTCCACATGCTGTTCTTAGAATGTGACCTTGGCACTCCTCGCATCCAGCGATGGAGTCTACCGAACCCGAGCAGACTTTTATGACAGCCTTGGCCAACAGAGCACAGCAGAAGTGATGCTCTGTGACTTCTGAAGCTAAGTAAAAATGCCATGCATATTGGTCCTGAGATGCTTGCTCTTGGATCCCAACCACTGTACTAGGACAAAGCCCAAACCAGCCCAGGCCATGTGGCTCCAGTCCACAGCTCAGCTGAGCTTTGAGTTGACAGGAAGCACCAGCCACCAGACATAGGAGTGAAGGAGCCTTCAGGTGGTCCTGCCCCAGCTGTGGAATCACTCCAGCCTTCAAGTCTTCCCAGCTGAAGCTCAGACATCCTGAAGCAGAGACAAGCCATCCCTGCTATGCCCTTCTAGATTCCTAACCCACAGTATCTGTGAGTTTAATAAAATTGTTGTTTGAAATTGCTAAGTTTAGAGATCATTTGTTACACAGCAACAGTGACTACAGTAAGCACCATGGGAGAAATCTTCTCTGGGACTGTTACTTCTCCCACTCAATGAGCAACATTTAGCAAGTTCAGTCAACTCTATATTGCAACTCCCTTGTATCCATCCTCTCTCCCTTTCTATCACTGTTGTCCTCCTTAGCCAAGGTCACCTCTTGCCTGGTCTTCCTGCCTTTAGCTTTATCCCCTCCAGCCCATTCTTGCCATTGCCTCCTTTCTAGTGAGCATGGCACCCCTTGGCCTCATGTCTTGCCTCTCAACATGGAGCAGCAGTACACCAGGAAGCATCTGCCAGTGTGCTGGGAGTAGGAGAACCTACAAGGTGACCATGGCAAGTCCTCCTGTTACTCAATAGGAAGTGATTGCAAATGTTACTTTTACATTGAGAGAAACATGTATAAATTCTAGTATAAAATCAAAATTGGCAAGAATTTTAAAGATAAAACCAAAACTTCCAGGACATTCTCTAGCAGCAGGGACTTCCTAAGACTGCTAACCATATAGTTTCATTCATTTCCTTCTGCTGTTCATGGTATGTCTGCGGAAAAGTTGGAGAATGTCAGTGGCTTGTCTTAACTGTAGAATGTCAGTGGCTTGAATTGAAGCTCAAACTCTCAGCACAGCATTTGAGGGCTTCTGCATTCATCCCTATCCAATGATTGCAGTCTGGCTTCTTACTGGAAAGCCTCCTACACATGACCAACAGGGTGAATGGCAATGGCACCAGGACAGGTATCTGCCTGGAGAAGGAGAAGAACTTGGAAGTAGGACCCCTTATGGGAAATCACTCTAGTTAGCCAATTATTTTTTGGAGTCCCCCAGTGTGCCATTCTCTTTATGCCTCTATGTGTTTTGTGCTTGCTGCTCTCTCTCTCTCTCAACCAACTCTGCTCATTCCTTTCCTCTCCTTCATTCTTCAGTATGCAGTTCAGATGCCTCTTTGAGGCTTCTCTGAACATTTTTGTGGATTAATTGCTCTCCTTTCTGCATGGCACTTTCTTCATATAATATTTAATATGTGGTGTTATGGTATGCTGTGCATGTGGTGAACTTGGCCACTGGGCTTTGAGCTTATTGAGGATGAGAACTATATCTTTTTTGCTTTTCAAAACTATCCTCTCCATCCCTTGCTTCCCACCTGACTTTCCACACAGTGCCTCTTAAACAGTTGGGTCTCAATTATTATTTGTTGAAGCAAATTATTCTATTAACTTTTGTTTGTATTTATGCAAATTAATACCCTTCCAAGAGGTTAACCCCAAGACCAGGCATCTCCTCTCCCCACTCCTCATCTAGATGGTCCTGCAGATTCCTAAGAGAGGAAGCCCTCATGATTCTAGGATGCATTTTTTTTTCCTAGTCGGGATATGCTTCAGGTATAACCCAGATCTTTCTCATTGCCATGTAAGAACTATGGCATAGTGGACAGGGAGACACTGTCTTTACTGAGGGAGAAGGCACTCTGTCTCTACCAAGTCCTGCAGGTGGGCCTCTGCAAGAAGTAGATTGAGAGGATACTGTCTGGGCAGTTCACCCTAGCCAGAGCTTTGTCCTAGTGACTGTCCTAATGTCTAAAAGTCATTCCTTGACCTTTGAAGATTTTTAACCTTTAGGAGTTCTCTGTTGGCTGGGCACACTGGCTCACGCCTGTAATTCCAACACTCTGGGAGTCTGAGGTGGCCAGATCACCTAAGGTCAGGAGTTCAAGACTGGCCTGGCCAAAATGATGAAACCCTGTCCCTACTAAAAATACAAAAAAAGACAAAAAAATGTATTAGCTGGGTGTGGTTGTGCATGCCTGTAGTCCCAGCTATGCAGGAGGCTGAGGCAAGAGAATCCCTTGAACCCGGGAGGCAGAAGTTGCTGTGAGCTGAGATCTCACCATTGCACTCTAGGCCTGGGTGACAGAGCAAGACTCCATCTCAAAAAAAAAAAAAAAAAAAAAAAAAAAAAAAAAAAAAAAAAAAAAAAAAAAAAAAAAAAAAGAAAGAAAGAAAGAAAAGAAAAGAAAAAAATGAGTTCTCTGTTAAAATGCAGATTTTCCTGGGAGCTGGGAGAACTTGAGTCTGTTTTAAACTACCACCTCAGTGAAGATTCAGTGATAGCTGGGTTGAGAGCAGTGGCCCTTAAAGAAATGGGACAAAAGGTAAGAGCAATTCTGTTGAAAAGAAAGAGAGAGAGAGAAAAAATGCCACGTTCACCAAATTGTATCAGCGCATCAAAAAGTCCTTTGCTTGCATTGTACGTACTCCTGGCTGGCTGCTATGCAACATAATGGGGGTTAATTCCAGGGCTGAAAGCACTGCCTGCGAATTGGAAGCTTCTACTAGGAGGGAAACGGGGTGATGGTGGGTTTGATTCTCTCCTATAATCTCCTCTTTTTCTCTCTCTCAGGATTCCAGACCTATGAAAACATGAAAAAGGGGTTAAAAGATGTCTTTTGTCTTGGAAGAAAATAAGATCTTCTTGTAAAATTTCAAAATTGAAAACACCGAATGAAATTTCAGCTTCTGGGGCAGAGAGAAACAACTGGGGAAGGGAGCAGAGGGCTGCATTAATATGAGGTGATTTTCCACTCCAGTTGCTCACCTTATTAGTTTAAAGAATTGCCTTAATACCTATATGTTTAGTGAAGAGAAGCCCCAGATATAACTCTTAGAAGCAGATGTCACCTTGGAGGTCAACCACTTTAACCCTCACCTCAGAGAGATGAGGCCAGGTGTCCCTGATCACACAGTGAGTGCGTGACCCACACTGTCCCCAATCACACAGCCAGTGCACAGCCCACGCTGTCCCTGATCACACAGCCAGTGCGCAGCCCACGCTGTCCACGATCACACAGCAAGTGCACCACCCATACTGTCCCCGATCACACAGCCAGTACGCGGCCCGCGCTGTCCCTGATCACACAGCCAGTGCGCGGCCCACGCTGTCCACGATCACACAGCAAGTACACCACCCATACTGTCCCCGGTCACACAGTACAGGGCCCAGGCTGTCCCCAGTCACACAGCGAGTGCGTCGCCCACACTGGCATGAGGACCCACCCGCATCTCCCAAATCCATCTTCTGGCTTCCCCTGAGAAGCCATGAATCTTACTTTGTTGGGGCTGAGACACAGGTAGCTTCCCCTTTTCTCAATGGCTTTGATGCTGTGGGAATGGTGACCCCTCAATAAGGGGCCTTGATGTGCTGAAGCATGGGAGGGTCAGGTCAAATCCTCAGGAGACATTGAGTGAGGCCGGTGCTCAGCAGCCATTTAATGGCTGCTTTTACATTACAGACCCAGGTCATTCAGGTCCTGCCTAACCTCGACCTTTGTTTCTGAGGTGCTAGCAAAGAGTCACCTTTATAGGCACTTCCCAGGCTAGGGCTGGCAGAGCATGGCCTGAGGATGCCGCAAGCCTTGGGAGGCCACTCCTGTCTCTGGGTCAGGGATCCTGGGGGGACCGCCATCCTTGACCCACCACTGCCTAGGACCGAGTCTCCTGCTTTGCCCATGGAGAAGCTGGTGCCAAGGACCTCCCTCCTCCAGCCCTGCCTCCCCGTGATCCAGGGGCTGAGCTCAGTCACAAATGATTCTTTTGGTAGTGGCAGTTCACCCTGGTTCAGCAGCCCGTGTGGTCGCGATCGATCAATGGGTGTCCCTGTCCTAATGACGAGAGAGCTGTGAGAAGTTGAGCTGTTTACACAAGGTCACTTTATTAACAGGGAAATCACTCTTATGATAAATGAACGTTCGATGTTGCTGTCGCTGCTCTTCTCTCTCTCTCTCTTTCTCTTCTTTGTGCTCCAAGAGCTTTGCGGAGCCACAGCTTCTGCATCCTCAGCTGCCAGGACACTGCAGCACCTCCAGCGAGACTCAGGCTTCCCCTTCGAGCCTGAATCAGTTGAGGCCAATGTCCTGGGATAAGGAAGGTCATTGTGACCCCCTCCACACAACTCCCTCCAGATGAGCTCAACAGAGGCTCTCAGAGAACCATGTTCTTTTTAAGGACCAATAGGCAGGATTTCAGGTCAATGATGGTCATTTCTTGAATGTGCACAGCACTTTACAGTTTATAATTATTTTTTCCATTATTTACAGTAAATCATTTTGTTGGCACTTTCTGAGCAAGGCACTCAAGAGAAGGATTAATTGTTTTCATCCCCATTTTAGGGCTGAGAAAACTGGAACTCAGACACAGGGTTGAAATGAAAGATGGTTGAGTCTTTTGATTTAAAATCTCAGATCATGGGCTTTGCAGCCAGAAAAGTCATGGTTTAAAACTTGGCTGCCTGCTTACTACTGGCCAGGTGGTTCTAGAAAATTATTTTGTTGTTGTTTCTTTTCTTTATGGATGATAGACTTTCTCTTTTTTTAGGGCAGTTTGAGTTTACAGAAAAATTGAGCAGAAAGTACAGAGTTCCCATATATCCCTGCCCTTATCACATGCAGTTTCCCCTAATTTAGCATCATGAGCCATTTGGTACACTTGTTAGAATTGCTGAACCGATATTGGTAGACTATTGTTAACTACAGTCCACAATTTACATTAGGGTTCATTCATGTGTTGTACATTCTATGGGGTTTGACAGATATATAATACCATGTATTGTATCCACCATTACAGTACCATACAGAATAGGTTCAATGCCCCCAAAATCCTCTGTGTCCCATCTATTCATCCTTTCCTCTCCCTCACCCCCACCCCATGGCAACCACACAGTATGTGGCCTTTTCAGACTACCTTCTTTCACTTAGGAATACACGTTTAAGTTTTCTCCGTGCCTTTTTGTGGTTTGATAGCTTATTTCTTTTCCTTTCCATTCTTTCTCCCCTCCTTCCCTTTCTTTCTTTTTAACAGGTTACAAGGTTTTTATTTAACTTTCTGCATCTCTTTTATTGATGGAAACTTTTAGAATAGACTGTTTTTTTGAGCAGTTTAGGATTCATAGTAAGAGTTAGAGGAATGTACAGAGTTCCTATACATCCCCTTCTCCCACTACATGCACAACCTTCCCCACTCTCAGTATCCTGTGCCAGGATGGCACAATCGTTATCACTGATGAACCTACACTGATGCATCATTATCACCTGAAGTCCATAGTTTACATTGAGGCTCACTCTTGGACTTGTACATTTTATGGGTTTGGGCAAATGTATAATGATATGTATCCACCATTATAGTGCTATACAGAATAGCTTCACTACTAAAAATCCTCTGTGCCCCGCCTATTTATCCCTCCCTCCCCACTAACTCCTGGTAGCCACTGATCTTTTTACTGTTTCCATAGTTTTGCTTTCCCCAGAACGTCATATAGTTGGAATTACACAGTATGTAGCCTTTTCAGATTGGTCTCTTTCACTTAGCAATATGCATTTAAGGTTCTTCTGTGTCTTTTCATGGCTTGATAGCTCATTTCTTTGTATTACTAAATAATATTTCAGTGCATCAATGTAACATAGGAAAGTTATTTTTTTGAGTCTTTATTTTTTTCGGCTGTAAAAATGGGGATAATAGGGTTGTTGTAGGAATTAAATAAACTAATACGTGTGAAACATGGGGCCTGACGCGTAGCAAACTCTCAATCCATGTCCTTTATTATCATTGTTGTTGTTATTATTACTCCTACTACTATTGTTATTATTGCACATTGACTCTCAGGACTGTTGGTGACTCTTGTAGAGAATCATTCAGGGCTGGGATGGAGAGGTTTCACAGCATAGTGGAGGGACTGTGAGTCCAGGAGCTCTAGGCTCAGGGACTAACTGAGGGGCTGATACCAACTTGTATATGCCTAGGTCACGTTGACCCTGTAGCTCACTTTAACTTTGCAGATATTGAAAAGGAAAATGTAAACCTAGGTGATGTATGAGTGCCTCTCAAAAGACCTTTGGCAGGGATAAGGTGTCTGCCCGATGTCACTACCACTGCTGGAGCCCCACAGTTTGGAGTGTTCCTGGGGCTCCTCTTCTTTTTACTTCAGACAGAGAAGAACTAGCTTTGTCTAATGTCTAGTGAAGATCACTGGGTGAGACAGAGGATCGGTCTTAAGTGGTAACTTCCAGGACAAATGGAGTAACCAGGGGTCTGCTGAGTAGAAGGGTGATTGGCAGAGAAAGGCAGATATTTACTTTAGCTTTTGACCTGAAGGAGTCAAAGACTCCACAGACCCACTGAACGCCTGAACCAAAGGGCTATTGAAGTGAGTAAGGAAAGCCACAAGGCCCAGGCATCATGGTGGTATGGGCAGGTGGACCTGTTCTCTCAGAATAATTCTCCTGCCTTGCTTTGATATGGATCAAATACTTTATAAACAGAAACTGAGCAAAGGATTATTTTCTAAATACCTGACCATCGTAAAGAAATTGTTTCACTTCTCAAGATGCAGATTCATGTGTTAAATGAGAAGCACAGCAATGCCAAGTTCATGGAGGTTGCAGTGAGTGTTAACAAGCTAATCCAATCCACCTAAAGTGCTTGCCCAGTACCTGGCATTCGTGTGTGTATGTGCACACCGTGCATGCATATAGTAAGTTCATGGTAAATGCTCATCATGATTTATTACTTCCACCTGAGCTGAAACTCTCTAAATTCTGTTTGGCTAGCCGTCATTATTATTATTATTATTATTATCCCCATATTATGGATGGGAAAATTGAGGATTGGAGAGATTAAATAACTTGCTCAAGAGTACCCAGCTGGTAAGAGGAAGGGCTCGGATTTCAATACATGATTTTGTCCTTCATCCCAAAGCTTACACTTTTCTCACCAAACCCCTGGCTATAAAGTATTACATAAACACATATAAGTTTTTTTTCTATTGGAAAATTGCCATGCAGCACTGTTCCTGCTGAGGTTAATTTAGTTCTCTCATCCTTAGAGGTGAAGAATACTGAAGTTGTGCTAATAATGGCAAGAGATATGGCTCCAGTCGAGCTGACTCCAGTTGGAGCTCTGCTTTTGTGCCTGGGAGAACGTGGATGTGCATGCCGCCAAGGGACTCCATCTGTATTAAGGAGAGAAAGTCACACTGGATAGGAAAGGGAATGACTTAGGAGGAGCCTCCGAGACACTGGAACTCAACCTATTGTTGATGTATGATAACCAGGGCACGTTACTGAAAGGCATAAAATAATACAAAAAGTTATTTTTCAGCCAATTTGCTGACACAGCACCAGTTTGGGTCCCTAACTGAAAATGATATATGAATTATCTCAACCTAAAGTCAGAAGTATAAATTATAGAATATATCTTTTGCTGTTTTATTTGGGCTGTAAAGCGACACCTTATTATTTCTCCCTCCTGGGCTTCCTTTAATGAATCGGGATTTGAAAGTGAAATATGTATTATATTGCAGGGAAGAGATTACATAGTGTTTCAAAAAAAGAGGAGAAAGGGTTATGGAAATCAGGTGGCATCTTGAAAATTGGTCTCTTTCTTGTTTATGAGAAATGGTTTATGTGGGTATTTTTCCTGAGTTGTGAGAGACTTACTGAAGAGGAACCCTACAGCATAGTGAACACAGGGGCATAGGCTGCTGAGTCAGGGATCCAGGCTCCCAGCTTGCTTTCACCCACAACCCCTATTCATGTGATTGGGAATGTCCAGTGGACGAGAGACACCTGATTTTGATATTTTCGTGTGTTGCATAAAGAGATGGAGTGTCATGAGCCCTCTTATTAAATCTGGCAGGGGGTGGAGGTAAGAGAGGGAGGCAGGGAGGGAGGAAATGCTTCATTTTGATGGGTTATTTGATGTTGGGTAATGGCAATTGGTTATTCACATAGGGCAGTTACTGAGACTCAGCACTGGCTTAATGGATATATTTCTTCTTCTAGCTCTCATAATCAGTCCTGATGGATGATTATGGGAGTTTAGCATGTCATATAACTGCTCAGGGCCAGGCAACCAGATTGTCCTACTGCTGAGAATGAGAGCAGTTGTTCCTAGGGATGCCAGAGGATCCCCACTGTACATGATGGGAGAAGAAATGGGTTAAAAGGTTGGAATCACAGACAGTGTTACCAAGCAGCTTTGCCATATCCCACACAACTGTGACCATAGCCCAGAGATGACAATCTATTAAAAAGTTCAGGGTGTTTACTCCTCATTCATTCATTCACTTATTGATTCATTCATGTATTTATTTATTCCATAAATAGTTTCCAGTGCTTCTGTATGCTATGCACTATGCTAAGCACTGTGGAAGGGAAAAAAAAAAAAATAACACACAGCCCCTGTGCTCAGTGCAGGATGGACCAGCAGGGAAGACAAACCATAAACAAAAATCAAAAGTGTGTAAGTTATACCATAAGGACATGCAAGGCTACAGTGATGATACCAGAAGGAAGTGATTGACTTTGCTTGAGGGGAGAAGGTACATGAAGTTTTCAAGCCCTCCACAAGTTGATTCATAGACAAATATATATTGAGTAGATTCCTTCATCACTAATGAGGCAACAGTACTCAAACAGAAAAAGAAGGGTATTCTAGGGCACACGAAAAGGCAAAGAGCTGAGAGACAGGATGGCTGGAACAGAGTGCTGCAGACAGGGTATCAAAGCTCTCAGAGTGGGGAGTTTGTTATGGGCCTCCATTTTGTGAGTACAAATCATGTACTTCTACGATGAATTCTTTTTTCCTACCATACTGATCTCCTTCTTATGATTATTCTGAACTTGATATTGTCTCCCATGACGCAAAAATATAAATTTTCTCCTTGGTCTCTGCCATGGTCTGAATATGTCCCCCAAAATTCATATGTTGACACGTAATCACCAATGCGATGGTATTAAGAGGTGGAGTCATTAAGAATGGAGCCCTCAGGGTAGGATTAGGGCCCTTATGGAAAGGCTTGAGGGAGGCTGTGCTTGGTGGCTCATGCCTGTGATCCCAGCACTTTGGGCAGCTGAGGTGTGCAGATCTCCTGAGGTCAGGAGTTCAAGACCAGCCTGGCCAACAAGGGGAAATCCTATCTCTACTAAAAATACAAAAATTAGCTGGCTGTGGTGGCCGCCGCCTGTAATCTCAGCTACTTGGGAAGCTGAGGCAGGAGAATTGCTTGAACCCAGGCAGTGGAGGTGGAGGTTGCAGTGAGCCGAGATATGCAATCCAACTGCACTGTCCAGCCTGGGTGACAGAGTGAGACTCGCGTCTCAAAAAAAAAAAAAAGAAAAAAAAATAATAAACAATTAGACTTGAGGGAGCTTTCCATTCTCTTCCACCATGTAAGGACACAGAGTGTATTTCCTCTCAAAAGGATGCAGCAACAAGACACCATCTTGGAAGTGGAGAGCAGCCCTCATCAGACACCAAACCTTCCAGGGCCTTTATCTTGGACTTCCCAGCTGCCACAACGGTGAGAAATAAATTTCTGTTCTTTATAAATTACCCAGTATTCTGTTACAACAGCACAAATGAACTAAGACAGTCCCCCAGCTTATACACACCATACCCAATCAAGGGACTGCCAGTGGCAGAGGGGGACATTTTCCTCACCAATTCAAGAAATATGGTGAGAAGAACACTGCTCCCACCTCCACACCTTTCTTGCCTCCAACACTCTGTCCCGGACCATTTACCTCATGCTCTCTGATGTGGTAGAACCTATGGATGGGTCAACACATAAACCTCTTTAGGGGCCAGGGCCTGAGCCCCTCTCTCCAGAAGCCAAGAGCACTAAGCCTTTTAGCCCAAGTGGCCTGAGGCTGCTTTGCAAGCAGGATGTTTTTGAAATGGATTTGACTAGTGCTCTGGGCCTGGGAGACTGGAGAGACTGAATTCCATTTGTCAAGGCACCATTTTTTGTGTGTGTGTTGAATGTCTTTAGCATCCAGGAAGGAGCACATGGTTTGGGAGGCTGGTGCACCAGTGAAATGCAGCAGCCCCCGTCCATGGCTGATGGGGTCAGTAGTATAGGGGCCTCCAGTAGAGACTCCACAGCTATCCCATATTAGCAATTCAGAAGGGACTGGCAGTAACTTTGAGTTTTCCCCTGATAGCCAGCTCCTGGGAGCTATGAGTTAAGCGGAGGCACCTGCCAACTATAACATTCCCGCGTTCTCTGAACAATCCATGGTGGCAGCAGCAGCCTGGATGAGGAGGCCAAGCCATTTCTTTCTGAAAGGAATAGCATAACACAATGATTGCAATGCATCTCAGCTGCTTACATAGCATTGCATATACCTCATTCATAGAAACGTAGAGCTGGGTGAAGACTTAGACATCATCCAGTTCAGCCTCTTCATTCTATGCATGCAGATATTGCTGAGTTGATGAAAGTTACAAAACAGCCAAGTTAGGACCTGAACCCAGATTTCCTAGCCTTACCTCTGTTCTCTTCCAATATTTTCCCATGTTGGTGGGGGAGGAAAGGGTAGGTAATGAGATAAATTAATTGGAACAGACAAACAAAAGAGTGACAGAATCACAGTGCATCTAATATCTAGCAGTCATTTTATAAATTTTTTTCTAAACTGGTATGCCTTCTGATTTTGCCAAGATTTTTCTTTAAAGAGGATTCCTAGTTGTTTATTGTATTTATCATTACAATTTACTTGTAGTAAAAAATATTTTTCTTCCTTGCCTTAGCATATATGAATTTCTATTGCAGACAGTGAGAGTCAAGAAAATCACATCTGGATGCTGGGATTCTATACCAAGAGTAGCAAAGCATGGATTGATGCTGGCTGGGGCTGAGTTTGGTGCAACCAGTCTGGAAGCAAGGAGAGGAATAAGGTGACAGCCACTAGAGGTCTCTTTAAGTCCTAGGATGAGATCATTTCAAGCATCAACAGACACCCACCCAGAGTTTGTTTAGGTGGAGATGTTTAGAAGCAGTAGGCTACCGGAATTGATGGGTCTTGGGGAAAAGCAGGAGTATTAAGAAAGACCTTGATATTTGAGTAGAAACACCCTACAATGAATGGACAAAAGAGTGAATGTTGTCAGATTTGGGTAAGGATGTGTGTGTGTGTGTGTGTGTGTGTGTGTGTGCGCGCACGCGCGGGCTCACATACATAAAAGAGGCTGTATAACAGTGGCAGGGTGGTAAAGAAGGTGGCCTTTCCTCCTCACTGTCTGCTCCCCACCCCCACCAACCTCCTTCCAATTTCAATCCTTTCTACAAGGAATTCAGGGACCTCTCTCAGCTGAGTTCTGCATCCTTAGCTTAGAAGTAGGCTGTATGGTAATGACATTCAATTTTTAAACACAAATGCGCCGAAAGTTTTACATACAGAAGGATGTATCCCTGCTTCCCATAGTTATCTTGAGAGACTCTGTCTACCCTCCCTGTAGTAAAGAGGGCTGCCTTTGCTCATGCCATCCTTGAAACTCTTCACTGTGTTGTGTAAATCTTTGTTGTGGGTTTGGGACTCAGTCAAAAAGTTGTGCACAACCAAGTCTTTGTTCAAAGAGGGAGGTCAGCCAGTGTGGCTCTATGGTAATGAGAATGGCACTCTTCTGTCCTTTACACCAACTTGTCTTTGTCTTCGGTAATGGAAATGTTTAAGTATACCTTCCCCAGATGTATAATTTACAGCCATTGTTTAAACAACAACAACAACATAGTAATATAACCCTTGCAATGCTAACTCCTGGGTAAAGCAGACTGTCACTCCCTCCTCCCCATTATCTTCAATCTGTTTATATGGAAAGAGCACCAGGGGTTATTAGAAGGCATGGGCTTGAATTCCAGTTACATTATTTACCAGCTGTGGGGACTTGAGCATGTTACTTGACCTCTGAATTTCAGTTTTCAAAACTATATAAAGTAGATTAAATGTTTACCTTCAAAACTTGTGGTGAGGATTAAGTGAACTAATGTGAGAAAGTATCTGGTGCAGGGTAGTTGTTTAATGAATATTTTTATATTATTTTAAATGTGGTGGCAGCCAGAGGTGGGAGAAGTTTGTGTCTTTCTCTCCTGGCCTTCCGACCTTCCTTGATATTCATTGCCACGCCTTGTGATATCTCCCAGCATATCATATTCTTTCTCTTTCACCTAGAAGCTATTGGGAGGTGGTGGAGGAAGAGTGCAAGTAATGAAAGGGAATGAATAGATACAGTCAGGCATGGCTCCACACCCAGCTTAGGAATGACATGGACCTCAGACCATGGATCCCACTGAGGTGAAAATACCCTTCCCACCATCAGGCTCTATAAAGCTGTGTCTTATCCAGAAAATGGTTTCCCTTTAGGAAAGAAGGGAGTCTCCGGGAGAAGGCATGCTGGACAGGGCCTGAGGTCCCTTCTCTGTGCTCCATGCTAAGTGCTGGGGGTGCAGTGGTGATGAAAACCCAGTCCCTGCCCTTAGGGGATTTACTGTGTCCTATTCTCTGGAAATTATTGTTGAACTAAAAATAGGTACAAAAGGAGCCTCTGAAATGGCTTTCAATAACCCTTGCTCCCAGATACTCACACACTTGTGCAAGTGCCTCCCCTTGACTTCAGGCTGGGCCTAGTGGCTTCTTTCTAACAAGAGTATGACAAAAGTGATGGGATGTCACCTCTGAAATTAGGTTACCAACAGACGGTGACTCTGAGGAAAGACAGCTGGCCTGTTTTGAACTGCTCCATGGAAGAGCCTATGTAGTAAGGAATCTAGCTAGGGAGGACCCCTACCAACAGCCAGCAAAACACTGAGGTCCTCAGTTCAACAGCCCACAATGAACTGACTCTTGCCAAAAACGATGTGAGTGAATTTGGCAGTGAATCCTTTCCCAGTTGAGCCTTGAGATGAGACAGCAGCCCCAGTACAGTGTAACTGGAGCATTTTGAGAGATCTTGAGGTGGGAGTACCCAGCTAAGGTGTGTCTGGATCCTTGACCCATAGAAATGGTCAGATAATAAACATTTGTTGCTTTAAGCCAGGAAGTTTTGGGGTAATTTGTTACACAGCAATAGATAACTAATACAGAGGGAGTAAAGAAGGAATGACTTTTCTGACTTTCATATGTTTTTATTTTTTAATTTATTTTAATTTATTTTAATTTTTTCCTTTTTCATATGTTTTTTAAAAGTAGAATGTCTGGCTCTCTAAAAGGAAAGAGGAAGAGAAATCTCCTTCTGGAGGAGGTAATGGGGCTGTTGTTTTTAACTTGAAGTCCCAGGCACTCCAGGTGGTGAAGAAACTGGCTTGCAGGTTCTTGTAAATCCTCCCAGCTAGATTCTTCAGAAGAGGAACATGCCTCTTCTGTCATCAGCCTTTTTCTCAAGTCCTCTTCTACTTATTCCACTTCCTACTTCTGAGTTCCTCTTGCTCCATCTGGATATGCCCAGCCGCTATAGATCCAGCTTGCAACTGAGGAAGAGATAATTTGATCAGGGTCTCCCAGGGGTCAAGGGGTGGGAGCCTCAGCAATCATAGAAACATAGACTCTGAGATCAGGATGCATGGGACCTGGTTACAGCCCCAGCATCTCCAAATACTATGTGTGACTCAAGAGGCAGAGGGACCCCACTGAGTGACATTCTCTCAGTCTGATTTATTACTTTGTACCTGTTGCCTGGCAATGAGATGTGAGCCTGCCAGATCAAGGGGTCAGAGCCTGGAAGAGCTCCCTCATTGTTCCTGCCATTCTTCACTTGGGGACAGAAATCCAGAGTTTCAGAGCCTTCCACCTGTGGCCCCAGAGCTGGCTGCGCTCCTATTCAGGAGGATCTTTCTTGGGTCACCACTGTCCCCAGAGCCAGCCAAGATAGCTTCCTGCTCCCCCACTCCTGGACTTCTCTCACAGATCTCCCAAAGCACAGTGATTCTTATCTTCTCAGCCTGTCCCTCTCTCTGAAGCCTCCCCATGATGGCCTGTGCCTCCCCCTGCACACACACACACACACACACACACACACCCTCCCTCTTCCCCCACCCGTGCTTCTCGATATCAAGATTCTAAGTCTTCTTTGAAAATACATCTATTATACTCTCAAATAATCATCCCACCCCAACCCCTCCCCTCAAGTTGATTAGCATCTGTGAGCATTATTTAAAGAGCTGCATGGATCCTATTTTGAAAAGCTGTTTCCCCCCTCCCCTTCATGCTGAATCCCTGATGTAGGCTCAAGGCAGGGAGCAGCTCGGCATGGCTGAGAGAGGTCGGCTCTCATTAATACAGATCCCATTTATTTAAAAATAGCAATATTATGCCACTTTCAAATAGCCCGAGTGAGCTAAACCATTAAAGGATTGTGCGTCGCTGACTTCGGACCTATTGTGAAGGCTTAATATTTCACAGCACAGCGATACATGGTACATAACCCACGGAGCAGCACTATTGGTTTGGCTGTTCTGAAGCGAGGAGTAGGGAAATAATTGAAGAGAACATTTTATAGCCCAACACAGAGAAAGGAAGAGAACTGGAGCTTGGAAAATATTATGTGGGCCTCCTGAAGCTCAGGATGGGGACTCAGGCAGAGATGGAGTGGCTTTGTTAGTGATACACGGATAGATATTCGGGAACTGGATGGGGAGATGGATGGATAACCCATCACCTGGGTCTCATTCACATTGCTGTCACTTTCCAAAACGAATTTTCCCAATGTGGCTAGTGGACTAGTCTTTTGTATTTCTACCCAAAGCCCAGAAAACAGTCAAATTATGAGATGATTGGAATTAAGTCATATTTGGGAGATTTGTGGATGAATTTGGGGGTGGTGGAGTAATTGCTAAGAAACCTCACTTATATTAGCTTTGATATTAGAGAGATGTCAATTCTGATCTTGGTTCCACCTCTTACTATTTGACCTACAGTAAATAAATCAAGATCAAGATTCTTAGCTTGCTAGAATCTCAGTTCCTTAGTCTCTAAAATGGGAATCATAAAAATTGCATTCTGAGGCCGTGATGTGGGTTGAACATATGAAACTCAATAAGTGTTGGTTCCTCCTTCTTGCATCTCTATTTGCATTCGTTACCACACTCCTTCTTCCCTTTCCCTGCCTCCTTCTAACACACAGAACTCTCTCGTTTGTTGCTGAGCCTCGGGCCTAGCCTGGGACTTGGTCTTTCACAGGCACACCTAGCTCCCATGGGAATTACTCAGTGTAATCAGCTTCTCACCAGTCCTAACCATCATCCACAGCACTATGCTCTTTCTCCAGTCTTAGCCTTCCTAAGATTGCCTTATTTACGTGTACTCTTCCTAAAGAGACTAGGCAGGGAAACCTCAGGAAAGATGCGTGTATTTCTAAGACTCAGGGGTTAGAGGTGCAGATCTTGGGGCTCTGGAAGAGCCTGGCTAGATGCTTCCTCTAATAACCCCAAATTTGCTTCTCCTCAGGTTCTGAGTCCTGTTGGGTGTGGCTGACACCCAGTCATCTTCCTCCAAGACCTATTAGATTCTCCATCAATGATAGCCTCAATGTATGCATGCGTGGACTTTCGTGACCTGTTAATGAATCGTGGTCCTCCGTCCACATCTTACACAGTTCAGATCTGAAAGCTGGGAAGACTTCCAGGCCCACTGCCCATGGAAGGAGCCCTCCCCCCACCCCCACCCCCC
>NW_016807677.1:3974911-3980278 GCF_001698545.2 Rhinopithecus bieti
CACCCCCACCCCCCACCCCGGCCAACAGCCTTAGGAATGGAACATTTTACAGTAGCAAACATTAGAGATAGAATAAGAGTAAAATCTCCTGCCCACTGAACCCCTCCTCTCCCACATCCTGTGCTGTGCTTGCCTTCTTGTTTTCACATTCTCCTTCCTCCACTGACCTGGTGGTCCTTTGCCTATGAGTAACCACCAGCCTCTTCCTTCATTTTGTAGTTGTTTCTTAAAACTAGAAACAAAACAAAACAAAAAAAAATGTTTTCCCAAATCAAAGGTAGCACAAGCATCATCTTCTGTTTTGTTGCTCTCTTGAAAAAAAAAAAAAAAAATCCTTTCATTCTCCCTTCCTTTAACCAGTGGGGGCCTCTTGCCCTTTGCCAGAGGTTCTGAGCATGAAGAGTTCAACTGTGGCACCACAGACTTTAATTAGACTGTGTGTGTGTTGGTGGTGGGGAGGGGGTGAAGGGGAGGGGGAGCTACTGCGTTCCTCTCACCTTACTCCTGCAGCTACAGAGCAAAAGCTGTCTGTGCAGCCGAGGAAGCAGAGTGTGGAGAACCTGGAGGATGGTGAAGAAGCGCCAGACTTTCTGCCTATGGCAGGGGAAAGGGGCATACAGAGTGAAGGTGGAGAGGGGGCTCCCATAGGCTACTTCCCGCTTCTCCACATCCTGCTGGAATACTGCCTTCTTCAAGAAGATCTTGTCAAATCTTGGGGGTTTTCCAGAGATGAAATCACACTTCATGGAATTGTGGTAACCTTGTGAGGTCATCCAGACAGTCCCTACTTGGGGGAAGGGACAAGGGCCAGTCCTGACGTCAATGCTTAAGGTTGGAAGGCAGCAAAACTTTAGCTCTTCTAGTGTGGATTTAATTTAGCTGCCTTCTTTTATAGTGACTATTCACGACTTAATGGATTCCTTTAACCTCTTCTTCTTTATTTTCCTTCATGTTTCTTTCTTTCTTCTCTCTGAATTCCCTTTCAAAATTCCAAAATAGCAACCTTAAGATGGAGGCTGCAAAATACAGAAGCATAATCAAAGGTATTGTATGAAAATCATTTCTATCCTTTTTCTCCTGCCTTAAGCCCTGCTTCAGAGAATAGGCAGACCTACAAATGAGATGTAGCTCATTCATGAATTGGTTGTGTATTACTTGGGAACTTATTGTCCCATAAAAATTGATTGACAATTAGGTTGTTGTGTGTATCCACAGATGGCCATTTAACCTAGCAGTGTCTTTGAAGCATGAATCTCCTCAAATTTCCCAAGAATTCTGTGAGCAAAGAGTTTCCCACAGCCTAAATGTAGACCCCCAAGCCAAATTTTTGAGCCTCTCTAAACCTTGAGTGCCTGACTCAGCCTAAAGTTCCCTGAGGTGGTACTGGGGGTGGAGGGGCAATTGCCATGGAATACTAGCATTAGCTTTGGAATTCAGACAGACTCCCATTCTGATCTTGAGTCCAGAAACTCCAGAGAAGGAATTGCTAGGGAGGAGGAGAAGGCCTCAGCCACCCACTTCCCTTGGAAGGCAGCATGGCCCAGCACAATGTGCATGAGGCTGGATCTTGGTACATATGGTACTGAGCCTTGGCTGAACTATTTTTCACTTTTACAATATTGAGGGAGTCATTTTGCATCTCCGGGCCACATTTTTCTTAATAAGAATATAGACAAACATGAAGAAACACACATAAAGAAACATACATGCCTAGCCAGAAATAAATCTCTAAAAATAATTCAGATGAGAGTATGAGTGTTGGTAGAATAATTAATGTGATTAGAACTCAGTGGCGATAGCCTGGAGAGACTATGAAGAGGGGAAGGGGATACAATATGTGTTAAACAATTACTATGAATCACGTACTGCCTTAAATGATTTGTATAGATGGAGAAACTTGGAAAAATATTATTTAAATATATCATACCTGCATTCCTCTGAGGGAGGAAATAGTCTTTCTTTAGAAAAATACCTTTGGTAAGTTGCTGTGTATTGACGATGAGGTGTTGAGGGCATCTTTTGGAAAGAGACACAGAAACAAAGAGAATGTCAAACTGTTCTCCATAAGAATTGCATAGTTTCTGGTTGAAAATGGCAGTATAGCCGGGCGCGGTGGCTCAAGCCTGTAATCCCAGCACTTTGGGAGGCCGAGACGGGCGGATCACGAGGTCAGGAGATTGAGACCATCCTGGATAACATGGTGAAACCCCGTCTCTACTAAAAAATACAAAAAACTAGCCGGGCCAGGTGGCGGGCACCTGTCGTCCTAGCTACTCGGGAGGCTGAGGCAGGAGAATGGTGTAAACCCGGGAGGCGGAGCTTGCAGTGAGCTGAGATCAGGCCACTGCACTCCAGCCTGGGTGACAGAGCGAGACTCCGTCTCAAAAAAAAAAAAAAAAGAAAAAGAAAATGGCAGTATGAGGCATATAAATCAACCTCTTATTTCCTCTCGAGACCACAATAACCCAACAGTAAAGGAATGCAAAGTGAATAAACCCGTAATAATAAAGAAAATGGGAAGCGAGGTCAGAATCACCAGCGATTGAGCGATTTCAGCAAAGCTGTGGAAAATGAAAACCAGATGAAAGTGGGTTGGTAAATGAAATGGAGTAAGGAAGCTGAGACCCCAAGTATGTTCAGGTGGTGGCTGCAAAGGACGTAGGCGCCAACCTTCCTGCAAAACTGGGTTCAGGTGGGGAAAGGGAGGAGGAGGAGTTTTCACCATGTTCTCTCTTCAGTACAGAGCTCCTACCTTGCCAACAGTAGACAATCTAAGATTCCTGGTGTGGGTGCAGGTTTCCTCATTCTGGCTCCAGCCTTACAGATGACTTTGCAACCTGAATCTTAAAGCAAGCCTGACGTTGTAAAGCTGTTTCCTGTGGCATCCTTCTTACTCAAGGAAGCCCATTTTGAAGAGAGTCACATACAAAATAGCTACTTTGGGTAGTCAACTGAGTCCTTATTTTTAAATCCTTATGTGCAAACACAGATTGCCGAATATAATAGGAAAATCAACAGAGTGAATATAAACAAAGTAAACAAACAGAACAACTGGCTGGGAGGAAACAGTTAAATCATAGAGCAGGAGAAACCTTTCTAAACTCTAACAACCCCAGAGAACTTTGAAATAATGTTGTGTCCATTGTCAGCCTAGTCATCATCATCATCATCATCATCACTGTCATCACCATCACTGATACCGCTTTAGCACTTTTCTGGGACAGGAACTGTTTTAGGCACTTTCCATATGTTAACCCACTTAATCCTCGTAATACCACAAGAGGTACCGATTATGAAGATCCCCCTGTTACAGGTGAGGAAACTGGCATAGAGAGGTTAGCTTGTCCAAGTTCACACAACCAGTAAATGGCAGAGCTGTGATTTGAATGCAGCCAGTTTGATTTTCAAGTCTGTGTTTTTAAACACCACATTAAACTTTTATCATTAAAATAAAATAATAAAAAATTAAAAGAGAAAAAAGTCTATAAAATAGAAATAACCAGAGAACAAGGAAGTTCTTGTGAAGATTAAAAATATATGACTGCCAAATAAAAAATTTAGTAGAATAGCTGGAAGATAAGGTCAAAGATACCTTCCAGAATATAGAAGAGAGAGACCGAGGGGGTGGGAAATGGAAGAAAAAATGATCAATGAAATGATCCAAAGGTATTCCCCAGAGCCAAAGGAAAGCACAAGTCCTTAGGCTGGAAGGGTCTGCTAAGTGTCTAACACAAAGCATGACCATGATCCACACCTAGACACGAACTGATGACATTCAAGAACAACAATGATACAGGTAGAAAAAGCATGCCACCATATGGACTGGCCCCACTTTAAAATGATGACGAGACTCAAGCAGACCCATAAGGTTATCCTGCAACTCCACTACCTCTTCCTAGTTCATTGACTCTGTCACTCAGTCTCCTTCTTCAGTCCTTCACAAACTCCTCCTACACTCCCTCTTAGTTGACCAAACAGAAGCAATAAAAGACAATGTTCTCACACCCCCACCAGTGCATCCGCTCATCTACCTGAGTCTGTGTCCACTCTGCTTTCTATCGCGTAATTATATCAAATATAGCCCTATCAGTGACAATGTTATAATTTTTGTTTTCAGCTATCAAATATACTTTTTAAAAAATGGAGAGGGGAAGAAAAGTCGATTGTATTTACCCAGATCTTTACCATTTCTGCTACTCTTTCTTTCTTTTCTTTTCTTTTCTTTTTTTTTTAAGATGGAGTTTCGCTTTGTTCCCCAGGCTGCAGTGCAGCGGCACAATCTTGACTCAGTGCAACCCTTCGCTACCCAGGTTCAAGCAATCCTCCTGCCTCAGCCTCCTGAGTAGCTGGGATTACAGGTGCCCACCACCAACCTGGTTAATTTTTGTGTTTTTATAGAGACAGGGTTTCACCATGTTGGCCAGGCTGATCTCAAACTCCTGACCTCAAGTGATCCACCTGCCTCGGTCTCCCAAAGTGCTGCAATTACAGGTGTGAGTCACTACTCCTGGCTGCTCTCCCTTTATCTCTGATGTTCCAGGTTTTCTTCTGGAATTATTTTCCTACAGTCTGAAGTCTTCCTTTAGCAATTGTTTTAGAATCTGTTTGTTGGCAATGAATTCTCTTAGTTTTCCTTTGTCTGTAAAACTATTGCACTTTCATTTCTAAAGGATATTTTCACTGGAAATAGAATTCTAGATTGACAGTTCTTTCTTCAGCACTTTAAAAATGTTGTTCCACTTTACTCAAGCTTTCAAGGTTCCAGATAAAAAATCTGCAGTCATTTGAATCATTACTCTTCTGTAAGTAGTCCATCTTTTTTTTCCTGACTGCTCTTACGTTTTTGATTGCTTCTGTCTTTAGTTTTCAGCAGTTTGATTATGATGTCTACGAAAGTGGATATTCTTGGGCCTATTCTGTTTGGGATTTTTTGACCTTCCTGAGACTATAAGTTTTTGTCATTCACCCATTTAGGAATTTTTGAGCAATTATTTCTTCAAATAATTTCTTGGGACTGCAAATTTTTTCTCTTTTTCTCCTGGAACATTGATGGCATGAATGTTAGAACTCTTGTTATTGTTCCACAGGTAACTCAGGCTCTGTTAATTCTTTCTTCAATTTTTTTCTTTCTGTTGTTTAATTTCAATAATTTCTAATGATCAATTATAAAATTCACAGACTCTTTCCTCTTTCATCCTGATTCCACGATGGATTTCACCCAGTGGTTTAAAATTTTTCTTTATTGTGTTCTTCAGTTCTAATTCTAAAATTTCCACTTGATTCTTTGTATCATATTTCTTTCCTGATATGTTCTATCCTTTAAGAGTGTTTTCCTTTACTTCCTGTAGTTATATATTTATATATATA
>NW_016807677.1:3980702-4031887 GCF_001698545.2 Rhinopithecus bieti
TATATATATATATATATATAATAGCTACTTTAAAGTCTTTGCCAGGTAATTCTAACATCTGTGTTTGCTTGGCATTGGCACCTGTTAATTGTCTTTCCCGTGTGGGTTGAGAATTCCTTAATCCTTCATATGCTGAGTAATTTGGATTGTGTCCTGAACATTTTGGTTATTATGTTTTGAGCTTCTGGGTCTTGTTTAAATCCTATGGAAAATGTTGATATTTTTGTCTTATCAGGCAGCTAACCCAGGGTTCAAGCTGCAGATCATAACTGACCTTCACTGGGTTGTAGTTTCTACGCCCATTCAGTTGTCAATCTTTGCAGTGCCATTTGGATCTGCTCCTATGTGTACCACCCAGTGGCCACAGTGGGGACCCAGGTGCTGGTGAAATACTTCTGTGGTGCCATTCTCAAAATTTTTGGTATGCTGTGTAAGAGTAGATCCATTCCTGCACAGCTCAAGGTGGTCCCTGGAGTTGATATACAACTTTGTGGTATTGTTTTGTTATATTGTTTTCTCAAGCCCTCCTTTTTTATCATCTTCCTAGTACTTTCCAGTTCTCTGGTTCTTTCCTTTTTTCACTCCTCTGTCCAGAAAGTTGGGCTTTAGTTCTTCACTTTGCCTTGTGCTACCTGCAATGTGCAACTGTACTTATTTCTGCAGTCAAGCCACAGGAGAACAGAGAAAAAAAATCAGTGGGAGTTTGTCCTACCCTCTTGGCACCACAGCTTCTCTAAGTGGAGAGGAAGATTCTGGTTCCTCAGAGTTTTAACCACCTTGGATCCTCACTGCTACCACTGTCTTTGCTGCCATTGCCAATATCACAAGATTGCTGGGAACCTGGGTCATCAGAACAGAGAAAAGAAAAAAGAAAAAAAGGGAAATGTCTCCTCTGTCTCTCAGTGTAGGGCTCCCTTTTCCCGTTCTTGACCCACAGCTAGATGGCTGCTCCTGGAGCTCCCTCTGCCCAGACCTGGAGGTAGTGAAGGAAAGGTGGGAAACTCACTGCTGATTTGGTGGTATTTCTAATTCTGTTCTTCTCCAATCTGCTGTTATCATTTACTTTTTAGCATCCTGAAAGAGCTTCTCCACTCATTTTCTATGGGTTTCATAGCTGTGTTCAGTGTGAGAGACAGGGCAATGTATACTTACCCTGTCAACCCAGATGCAAAACTTGCTTTCAAATTTTGAAGGAAAAATACATTTGAACATAGAGCCATTATTAATTATTATTAATTAAGTGAAAGGGATAAATCATGTTATTTTTAGAAATCCAAAGACTTAGAATGTTTGCCTTCTAGGCATTCTTCCTAAGGAATTTATCTGAAGATGTATTCTAGCAAAAGAAAGAAGATAAAATAAAAAACAGGTATATATGGGGTTCTGGAAATCATCGAACTAACATAGGAAAGAAGTGCATATCCATGATAAAAGTTGTGCGGTAGGCCTAAAGGGCAACTGGCATAGATTAGAGTAGATGGTTTAATATTTCTGGAATTATATTTCCATGAAGAAAATGGGTTCCGTGTAATAAATAACTGTACCCCTACTGATTTAAGGATATACTAAAGGTACATTCTTCTTTTCTCAAAAGTGAAAGAAAGAAAATTTCGGAAAATATAAATATTCACATAAGAAATGAATGGTTAACATTTGAAATGAAATAAAGTTTGTCATGTTTTAAGTATAGTTCTTGAGTGTGAAAAAAAAGGATACATTTAACCTAGACTGGATAGTGACAAAAGAATCATGATGTTGGCTTCATTGAGAAAGAAACATAATTCTAACTCATTTCTTGTCTCCGCAGTAAAAAGTATTTCTATAGAAATATTAATGTAAATATTATATTAGTAACAATGGCCTAGGTTATGCTGAGCTAACAGACTCAGCTCTCTTGATTGTCTGAGCACATGAAAGCTTATTTCTCAATCACCCCACATGGCCTAGGCAGGTCAGCATGAGACTCTGTCCCCCCTACTCCTGGTCACAATGGAACCCCGGTGATGAGGCTATGCCACTGTGGAGCTGCACCATCTACATTTGGCTTCCTAAGCTACAGCAGAAGGAAGAGAAACGTCAGTAAATCTCACTGGGATCTAACTGTCTCAACCTGAAAATGACTCATAAGGTTTCTCATATTTCACTGGCTAGGGTCAGTCATAGTTCTCTGCCCATCCAACAGTAAGGAAGATGGAGAATGTAGGAACACAAATGAAGTATGTAGTGGGTATCACTGACCGCCATCTTTGTTCATTGGCACTCAACTTCAAGAAGAACTTACATGAGAGGCCACATACTGGTTACCTGGAGCAAATACAAACTGCAGATGAACCTGCTTGGAGTATACAAACTTTACAAACTTGGATGTCTTTAAATGGGACTCCCCATTTCTAGTTTATTACAGTCCTCAATACTCTCTCTGTTATGACTCATATATACTGCAAGTCTAGTCCCTGAAGGCACTCGTGACTCCTGCAATATAAAACAGGGAAGACCTAGAAATATACAGTACAATGTGATGTTCCTCTGTATGATGAAAAGTAAAGGTATAGCTGGCTGACAGAGTGGGGTGTAGAAAAGTACATGAAGAAATAGGAAGGAAAATAGGTGTGCTCATATCTTCATTTTGTAGAATAGGAAGCCAAGAGATGCTACTTGATATAGATGAAACAAAACATCTGTATTTCCAGGTATAATTTAAAATGATGAATGTAATTAATAGAACTAAAAAGTAATACGTATACAAGTTGAGAGGAAAAAAATGAAAACGACATTACATGTGGTATGAATATAAATCTTTATATTTTAGGCGGGTAATCCATAGATAATATCTGTGGTCAATAAATCAAGAAACAGGTAGAAATATACCATTTAGAGTAAGGAGGAAACCACCAGAAGCCCTCAAAACAGAAATGGTTTTAAGTGGTTTCCTCTGAGGGGTGGGATTAGAGGAGGAGAGGGATAAGCAGGGGAGACTGCTGATTTAATTATAAGAATTTCTGTACTATTAGGTTTAAATAATAATAATAATGCATTGCTCTGATGAAAACATTTTTAAATTCTTTTAAAAGAGAAATGAACAGGGATTCAGTTATGCGGGGAGCAGATATGATTTGAGAGAGGAGGAGGAGGGGAGAAAAGTACAGGGTGGGGAACCTGGAGTCCATGGAGAAATGAAAAAGGTGAGATGGTCTCTACTGAGTGGTCTAAGGTCTTTTAAGAATGTAAGTACTAGGTTGGGCATGGTGGCTCACGCCTGTAATCCCAGCGCTTTAGGAGGCTGAGGTAGGCACATCACAAGGTCAGGAAATCAAGACCATCCTGGTCAACAGGGTAAAACCCCATCTCTACTAAAAATACAAAAATTAGCTGAGCATGGTGGTACATGCCTGTAATCCCAGTTACTCAGGAGGCTAAGGCCAGAGAATTGTTTGAACCAGGGAGTCAGAGGTTGCGGTGAACCAAGGTTGCGCCACTGCAGTCCAGCCTAGTGACAGAGTGAGACTCTGTCTCAAGAAAAATAAAAATAAAAAAAGAATATACATCCTAATATTTAATTTTAGGGTGTTTCTATTTTTGGACTATAAGCCCTTGTCATTATCACAAACCTTGTTAGCTGTCTGCTATACACACACAACCAACTTACATGTTTCCCTAGGAAGAACACTAGAGACAGAGGCTGAGTCCCAAGTAGAGGGCACTGATAAGCAGAAGGAATGGTGGCAAGATGAGGATGAGATCACATAGGAGCAAGAAGTCAACAACTGAAGGGATCATGAAGATCAGAGCTCTCTGACATTCATGGGAATCTCAGGAAGACCTTAACTTTCCAATGGAATGTGAGATAGATGACTTGGGTCAGTTTTCTTTAAAGTCAGAGGATAGAATGCTCTCAGCTGCCGTTTGTAGTGCTTAAGTTATCCCACTCAGTTCTCAAAGCAACCTTGTGAGGTATTTCTTCATTAATTCAACAAACATTGAAAAAATGTTTGCATATGGTACTGTTCAGTAAATCTTTATTATTATCCTCAAGGATGGTGGACCTTTTCTCACAGCTCCACTAGGCAGTGCCCTCTGTGTGGGGGCTCCAACCTCACATTCCTCTCTGTGCTTTCCTAGTAGAGGTTCTCCATGAGGGCTCTACCCCTGCATCAGATTTTTGCCTGGACATTCAGGCTTTTCCATACATCCTCTGAAATCTAGGTGGTGATTCTCAAACCTCAACTCTTATACTCTCTGCACCTGCAGGCTTAACACCACATAGAAGCCCAATAAGGTTGACAACTTGCACCCTCTGAAGTAGTGGCTTGAGCTGTACCTGGTTCCCTTTGAGCCATGGCTGGAGTTGGAGCAGCCGAGATGCAGGGAGCACTGTCTTGAGGCTGAGTGGGGCCCTAGGCCTGGCCCACAAAACCCTTTAGTCCTCCTAGACCTTCAGGCCTGTGATAGAAGGGGCTGCTGTGAAGGTCTCTGAAATGCCTTCAAGGCCTTTTCTCCATTGTCTTGGCTGTTAGCACTTGTCTTCCTTATAGTTATACAAAATTTCCCTAGCATGTGGTTGCTCAGCAGCCCACTTGAATTCTCCTGAAAATAGGCTTTTCTTTTTTACCACATGGCCAGGCTGCGGTTTCCAAACTTTGATGCTCTGCTTCCCTTTTAAACATAAGTTCCAATTTTAGGTCATGTCTTTGCTCATGCATATGAGCGTAAGTGGTCAGAAGCAGCCAAGCCACATATTGAACCCTTTGGTGCTTAGAAACTTCTTCCATCAGATACCCTAAACAAATCACCACTCTCAAGTTCAAAGTTCTGCAGATCTCTAGAGCAGGGGGACAATCTAACCAAGTTCTTTGCCAAGGCATAGCAAAAGTGCCCTTTGCTCCAGTTCCCAATAAGTTGCTCATTTCCATCTGCGGCCTCCTCAACCTGGCCTTCACTGTCACATCACTATTAGCACTTTTATTACAATCATTTAACCAGTCTCTAAGATGTTCCACACTTTCTCTCATCTTCCTGTCTTCTTCTGAGCCCTCCAAACTCTTCCAGCCTCTGCTTGCTGTCCAGATCCAAAGTTGCTTCCACATATTCAGGTATCTTTATAGCAATTCCTTATTTCTTGGTACCTATTTTCTGTATTAGTTCATTCACTCATTGCTATAAAGAAATACCTGAAACTGCATAATTTATTTTTTAAAAAGAGATTTAATTGGCTCATGGTTTCACAAGCCATACTAGAAGCATGAAGCTGGCATCTACTTGGCTTCTGGGGAAGCCTCAGAAACTTATAATCATGATGGAAGGCAAAGGGGGAGTGAGGCTTCTCACATGGTAGAGCAGGAGAAAGAGAGAGGGTGCAAAGCAGGTGGCATAAACTTTTAAAAGACCAAATCTCATGAGAACTCACTGTCATGAAAACAGCACCAAGGGGATGGTGCAAAACCATTCATGAGAAACTGTCCCTATGATCCAATTACCTCCCACTAGGCTCCACCTCCAACATTGGGAGTTACAATTCAACATGAAATCCAAACCATACCAAATCCTATATCAGCAAATCTATATTTCTTCAGTCTTCAGATAGAAGCACTTTGGGTGATAAAAAAACAAACCCACATCTGGAGTAGGTGTCAGTTATAGAAGGGAAAATTACTGCCCTTCCTAGGGTAGAGGGGTTCAAGGTAATCTACTTGCCACAAGTGGCTGATGTGTCTCCATCAATGTAGGATGCCACATTGGTATCTCAGCATTGGTTTCTGCTCCTAACATTAAGCAGTAATCACAGCTAGATCAACCTTGGTGAAAGGGAGTCGATGCAGTGGGCCCATGCCAAGTCTGTCACCATGGCACTGGAGAAGCCCCAGGACAGCAAGCAAAAGATGTACAGAGAGACAATGTCAGCATGAGGCAGAGCAAAGGCTGCACAGAACTCTCCATTGCAGCCAGGGCTGAAATCAGATGTGAGGTGAGGGAGCTGGAGTCAGGCCACAGATGCACTTGATCCAGTTGTCTTCTTTAGGATAAATAAATACAAAACATCTTAATTTTGAAAATTAAAAAAAAAATGGCTTTGTGAACGCATTGCTAGATGCTTTAAAAGCCTTTGCAAGGGAGAGGTACTTATGAAGTTGCTGAGATAGGCTCAGAATGCAGTTGGTGGAAGGCTGGCGAAATTCTCGTTTCTGATTCTGGCTTGGATGCTTATTAAGCATGAAAAATTAAAGCTGGGAAAGTCTTTGGAAAATGCTGTGGGAACCCAGCAAGATACTGATCTTGCTTGTTGCTCTGAGTGTTGCTATGGTTTTCCTTTTTTTAGCCTCAGAGAATATCAGAGGTAGTTGGGACCATAGGAACATCCTGGTCTCATTTCCATTTCACTGATGAGAAAATTGAGGCTTGTAATTTGAAAGGGCAGCCCAAGGTTACTCAGGCTGTTGTTGGCAAAGATGGATGAGAACACCATGGTTTAAGGTTAATGTTGTAGATCTTAAACAAATTTCTTGGTAGATCCCCTTACATTCTATGTGTTATTAGAATATTAGTAGTTGCTCAGTAAAATCCTGCCCTGCATTCTTGCCCCAGCATCAAGGAGGAGTATAAAGAAATGCTTAGCCAGACTTCACACTGATGGGTACTGGCTTTCCTTCCTCATTTTTCTATCAGTGCCCTCAGGGAATCTTCTAAATAAATTGTACATTTGGTCTGCATCTGTTGCTTGCACTTCTCATAAAAACTGCTTGTGATGATTTTGTTTTCGCTTAAAATGATATTTTGGTTCTTTGCATTCTATGTAGTTATACAATCTTTTATCCTACCTTCTGCTTTCTCATTTAAAATCCTAGAGAAATTAATGTATCATCCACCTATCTAAGATAGATCTATTTGTCCACTTGTCTGTCATCCATCTGCTCATCCATCCTTCCGTTCATCCATCCATCCATCCATCCATCCATCCATCCATTCATTGTATCTATCATATCAGTTAAATGTTTATAAAAGAAGCGGTGTGGCTTAAAGGGAGGGACCATTCAATAACCTGGAACAGGCAGATGTTTTTGAATGAGGATGCCCTGCCTAGAGGTGTGTCCTGTTCTTGGTCTGTTGAAACAAAGCAAAGTGTAAGGAATGAGACCATTCTTAGACCACTACATATATTGCTAGACAGAGCCACTCCCTTTCTCTCTGGGAAACTCCTTTCTCCCAGGTCTTTGTCATGAGCTGACCATAATCCAGCAGAGACCAATACATTGTTTCCAAATTTTGGCTAGTCCAGTTTGATGGAGCAGAAGCCAAAGGCTCTAGAGCTAAAGGACACCAGAATAGAAGAAGTGGGAATCATTTTTTTTTACAAAGAGCAGAAAGCACAAGTGATAAGGTTATAAAAATAGCATACAAGTGAATGGTCAGGTCTCTGCTTCTACAGACACATCTGACTTGGTCTCAACGTTGAGTGACCCATATAGGATTTCACTGCACTGTACATTTTTTGTACATTTTTTGGTAATCATTATGATTCTGGTAGTTATCTGTTCAAGGTCAGTGTAACTTTAGCCTCACAGTAGGTGTTCAATATGTATTATGTTGACTGAATGAATAAATGAATGAATGAACTTACTTTACTCAAGGGCCAGATCTTAGTCTAAGGCCCACCTTCTCTTCTTCCCTTCCCATCCTCACTCTCAGAAATCATGAAGAAGCCGTCTTTGGGAAGGTAGCTTCAGGAAGATGTTATTCAGCCAGTACTGGCAGCCTGTCATTTTCAGTCCTCCCCTGCTCTCCAGGGCTTCCTCTCACTCTTGCTCCTCCCCGCCTCCCCTCCTGCTTCCTTCTTTCCCCTTCCTTCCATACCTACCTTCAGAGGCCCCAGACTCAAACTGCTGGGAAGTTTCTTCAAACAGGATTGAAATTGCTTTAAATATTAGAGGATTAGGGGAAGACAAACAGACCTGGGAAAGGTCTGTGTTTGGGGGATTAGGATTAGATCTCCTCTGCTGTCCAAGCATTAGCAGAGGCCCCACTGCCTACCTCTGGGCTCGGCCCTCTGAGGCTCCAGCAGCTAATGGTTGGGCCTCTATTGCAACCTACATCCTTGGGCAGATCTCGCTGTAGTGCTCCATATTGAGAATATTCTGATGAAGCCCCAGTCAGGCAGCCTCTGCTATTTCTCATCCCTAGTACTCCTCTCCAGGAAACTACTACCCATTGAGTTAGCTTGAAATAAAACCTATTTTCTACCACTGCCTGTAATCTTAGCCAGTGATACCAATAGACCATGCAGAAGGCTGAGTATGCTTCTGTGAACTAGGTATGGGGATGAGAATGGATGAGAAGTTCTGGGGCCAGGAAACATGAGGTAAGACCCAACACGGGATACCAAGAGTGCGGGATATAGGCATTCATGTCTGTTTATGCTAATAAGCATTCAAATGCATCACGACTTATGTCATGGCTAAACCCCCTACTGGTTATAATTCAATATTTATCAAAGTAGATTTTATGACTAATTAGAATCTTAGAATCTTAGTGTTTGAATAGACCGTAGAGGTCTCATTGAAGGAAAACCTCCCCTACAGAATCCCTGGTGGGTCTTTACGCATTCTCTTCTGAAACCTCCTGGGTGACAGGGAGCAAGATGGTTCATTGCACAGCTCTGAAATTTTGGAAAATCTTCTCTGTATTAAAAATATGTTCCTTGTAGCAGCAGATACGTTGGTCCTGATTCTACTTTTATAACTAAATGTACATATATAAATCTCAACTTGGAATTTGAAGTGCATAAGGAAGAATTTCTTAAACAGACCACAAAATGAATTAATCATAAATGAAAAGACTTATACATATGACAATATTAAAATTGTAATCTGTCCATCCAAAGACCCCATTAAAATGTAGAATGCAAGCCCTTTGCTAGGGTAAGATATTTGATGTACACACATCTGACAAAGGCTTTAATTTCATAACATACCAGTAATTCCTCCAAACAATGAGAAGAAAGACAAATTGATGAAAACACGAACAAAAGGCTGGATGACACTTGTAAATGGCCAATAAATAAGTGAAAAGGTGCTCAACCTCATTAATAACTAGGTATATTCAAATTAAAACCACATCAGACTATTGCTACATACTCATCAAACTGGCAGAAAACATAAAAGTCTGACAATAGCAAGTATGGAGAAAGATGAGGTTCAAGTTAAGTTTTATCATGGCTAGCGGAATGGTAAATTGGAGCAAACAGTTTGAAAAATAGTGTTTAGTGTCATCTGATGAAGCTGAAGATACGCAAACTCTATGACCCAGAAATGCTCCTCCTGGATATTTACCCAATGGGTGCTCATGTGTACCAGGATACACAAATGACGCTGCTCACAGCAGCACTGTCAGTTTAATGGCCTCACTTTGGAAAAAACCCAAGTGTTTACTAACATTAGGTTGGATTAATAAATTATGGTATGTTAATGCAAGGGAAATATTATACATTAACAAAAACGAACAAACTGTAATTACAAGCAACAGCATGAATAAATCTTAAAAACCCACAATGTTGAGCAAAGGAAGTTAGTATAGGATACATCTTTATTTATATACAATTCAAAACAGGCAAAATATATTGTTTGAGTTGCATATTTAGGTGATAATCTATTAGTTAAATTTTTAAAAGTTGATTGCTGTAGAAGACAGAACTGTGAGGTTGTGATTACCACCGAGGGCCAAAATACGATGCAGTAGAGAAGGCAAGGCGTGGACGAGGGTGGCAATGTTATGTATCTCGTCTTGGGCTGCGGGGGCGGTGGTTACATGAATTTCTTTTTAAATAATAGGTTAAGCTATATATTTATTTTCCATACTTTTCTATATGTGTATTACACTTCACAATTTCACAAATAGTTTTAAGAATATAATTCTAAAAACTATTTTAAAGTTCATATGAAACCAAAAAGGAGCCCAAATACCCAAGGCAATTCTAAGCAAAAAGGACAAAGCTGGAGACACCACGTTACCTGACTTCAAACTATACTACAGGGCTACAGTAACCAAAACAGTATGGTAGTGGTACAAGAGCAGACACATAGACCAATAGAACAGAATAAAGAGCCCATAAATAAGACCACACCCATATAATCATCTAATCTTTGACAAAGCTGAAAAAAAGAAGCAACAGGGAAAGGACTCCCTATTCAATAAATGGTGCTGGGATAAGTGGCTAGCCATATGCAGAAGATTGAAACTAGACCCCATCCTTACAACCATATACAAAAATCAAGTCAAGTTGGATTAAAGACTTAAATGTAAAACCCAAAACTTAGAAAACCCCAGATGACCTAGGCAATACCATTATGAACAAGGAATGGGCACAAATTTCATGACGAAGAGGCCAAAAGCAATCACAACAGAAGCAAAAATTGACAAATGGGATCTAATTAAACTTAAGAACCTCTGCACTGCAAAAGAAACTATCAACAGAGTAAACAGACAACCTATAAGGATCTTAAACAAATTTACAAAAGAATCCCAAACAACTCCATTAAAAAGTGGGCAAAGGACATGAACAGACACTTTTCAAAAGAAGTCATACATGTGGCCAGCAAGCACATGAAAAAAGCTCAATATCACTGATCATTAGAAAAATACAAATCAAAACTATGATGAGATACCATCTCACATTAGTCAGAATGGCTCTATTAAAAAGTCAAAAAATAACAGATGCTGGCTAGGTTGCTGAGAAAAGGGAACACTTATATACTGTTGATGGGAATGTAAATTAGTTCAACCACTGTGGAGAACAGTGTGGTGATTCCTCAAAGAGCTAAAAACAAAACTAACATTCAACTCAGCAATCCCATTACTGAGTTATACCCAGAGCAATATAAATCATTCTACCATAAATACACATGCACATGAATATTCACTGCAGCACCATTCGCAGTAGCAGAGACATGGAATCAACCTAAATGCTCATTAATGACAGATAAAGCACTAAGGAATACTCTGCAGTCATAAAAAAGAACAAGATCACATTTTTTGAAAGAATATGGATGGAGCTGAAGGCCATTATCCTTAGCAGACTAATGCAGAAACAGAAAACCAAATACTACATGTTCTTACTTATAAATGGAAGTTAAATAATTAGAACTCATGAACACAAAGGTGGGAACAACAGATACTGGGGCCTTCTTGAGGGTGGAGGGTAAAAGAAGGGAGAGGAACAGAAAAAAATAATTGTTGGGTACCATGTTTAGAACCTGGGTGACAAAATAATCAATAAAACAAACCCCCATGACACAAGTTTACCTATATAACAAACCTGCACATGTATCCCTGAGCCTAAAATAGAAGTTTTTAAAAAACAGTAGAGACTTGACAAAAGTGAGAAGAAAAAAATAAAAGAATGTAATTCTAATCTTGACAGCTATCATGTCCCACTTAAACTCCCTTTTCCAGGCTACACATCATGAGCTCCTTTACTAGACACAATTTCCAAAGCCCTTGCTACCTTAGAGACCTTATCCTTCCTTCCTTCCTTTCTTTCTTTCTTCCTCCTTTCCTTTCCTTTCCTTTCCTTTCCTTTCCTTTCCTTTCCTTTCCTTTCCTTTCCTTTCCTTTCCTTTCCTTTCCTTTCTTTCTTTCTTTCTTTCTTTCTTTCTTTCTTTCTTTCTTTCTTTCTTTCTTTCTTTCTTTTTCTTTCTTTTTTTTTTGTTTTTTTGAGACAGAGTCTCACTCTGTCACCCAAGCTGGAGTGCAGTGGTGCAATCTCAGCTCACTGCAAACTCGCCTCCCGGGTTCACACCATTCTCCTGCCTCAGCCTCCCGAGTAACTGGGATTACAGGTGCCCGCCACCATGCCTGGCTAATTTTTTGCATTTTTAGTAGAGACAGGGTTTTACTGTGTTAGCCAGGATGGTCTCAATCTCCTGACCTCATGATCCGCCCACCTTGGCCTCCCAAAGTGCTGGGATTACAGGCATGGGCCACCACTCCTGGCCGTATTTCTTTCTTCTTATCTATCTATCAATCATCTATCTATCTATCTATCTATCTATCTATCTATCTATCTATCTATTTATCTGAACAATGACTTTTATCCTCATTAGGAGTGGTTAAAAATCAAAGATAATAGAGGTGAGAAACTTCAAATAAGAGTAACTACAAGTCCAATTTCTACTTTATAAAGTTCTCACAAGGAGAGTTGTCATCAATAAAATAAACAAACCATTAAATGCACAAACCATTAGATGCGAACAGAAGTGTCTACACATTCATAATTTCTTAATCTCTTATCCTTGATGATAATGAGTCCATTGACAGATATTGCTGGTGAAAGCTACCAATAGATGCCAACATAGGCAAAATCAACTGCAGAGTTTCAGGCTGTTTAAAAAGCCTGCCTAGGACTGGAAGCAGGGCCCACCTCATCATCTCGCCAGATGTGGACACTGTCTTCCTCAGAGGCTTCTGCCTTGCAGCCTAGGATGATGAGATCTAGCTCCCTACTTCTCTCTGCTCAGAGGTACTGGCTGGACCATAGGGCAAACCTCTGGTCTCAACACAAAAGGCAACCCCGGAGACTTCCCAGCCAGGCCTTATTTAGGGACAACGGAGCATATCTTTTTTTCCCCTCGAGCCAGATACCCCAGGGAAGGAATAAAGCTTGGGGAAAGGTGAGGTGTTGCATGGTCATTTACAAATGCTAATTAACAAGGACGAATTGGCAGCCTTAAGTCCTTTTTGATTGCCTGAGTTGTGAGAGGAATGCAAAACACCCAGGTGAGGTGGAGTAGCGGGCAACCCCTGGGAATGGGGGCTGGAATGTGATTCTCCCTTCACCCACCCCCTCCCTCAGGCACTGCTGACAAAGACTCCTATGTCTAGTCAATCAAAACATCTGTCTACCTGAAGCTTTGCTCCAGGTCTTTATTTACCATTATTACTATATCAGACTACCCAGTTTTTACATGAACGTAGCCCTCCTGGGGCCTGAGCTCCCAGCGAGTGTGCCTACAGTTAGATCAAGGAGAAAGTCTTTTTGTCCTGCTCTCTCGGGGAAGCTGAGCCCCTTGACTTTAGCTGCTTCAGGCCCTGAGAAGGCATTGCCTTCTGAATGACACTGACCAAAGTGTAAATGGACACTGACCAAAGTATAAATGGACAGGTTAGGAAATTTAATTCTGCTTTTTAATGAAACATATAGGGCTTATTGATGCATATTTTCAGTTGAGAAGGTGCATCTCAAATGGGAAAAATAAGGTGTCTCCTGAGATTAAAGCACCTTCTGAAAAAATCTTGTAAAGCAGCTTAATCAGTACAGGCATGGAGATTCAAATCCAGGCCCTCCAAGCCTTGTCTACATAGTCTCCTTCCTCTAGGCAGCTCCCATCCTCTCTCCCTCTTTCTCCCTCTGACCTCTTCCTGTAGATTGCTCTTGGGCATACGCTAATGTGAGAGGTCTTGAGAGATAGGTGGATTGCTCCCAGGGTGAGGTAGGGTAGGCTATGGGTCTACCTGCCCCACGGGGGCTAAGAGTCTGCAATGCATGACAGGACTGGACCCAGCAAGCCAGGGACCCAGAAATCACCAAAGTAACCGATGAGGCTGACTTTGCTCATTCAGCCAAGATAGACTGAGTACCTAACATAGATCAGGGATTGCATCTGAATTCCTCCAACTTCTTTCATTTTACCATCTTCTGATAATTTTCAGGTTTTCTTCTCACGTATTAAATAATTACGGAGTTTTTAGAGTAGGAAAGGGCCTGTAACACACCCATGCCTTTTATGACCATTAAGAGCCAGCAGGGAAAGATGTTTTGCCTTAGATTACTAGGCTAGGACTTAACAAATTAGAACTTCAACCCGGATCTCTTTTATTTTTTGAGACCTGCTTGATTTATTCTGATTATTTAATACACAATGATGCAATTGTGATCCCAAAGTGTGCAAAATTAAAACCTTCAACTGCAGCTGAGGAGAGGGTAGGAATGGTATACCTGGGGACCGTGATGAGTCAGGAACGACTCGCAAGCAGCCACGACCAGAGCAGTCTCCTCCCCAGGGCCAGGGGTGGGGGAGTGACCTGAGGAGCAGGGCCCAAGGGTAGCCCAGGGCCGGGGAAGGGGCAGAAACCTCCCCCTGGCCTAGGTCAGGAGCCCAGAAGTGCCACATGGCTGAGGGGGTAGCAGCTGGGTGGGACCAGAGGCAGGGCCAGAGGCAGGGCTAGGAGAGCACCATTTCCTGGAGGGTTGTAAGGTAGGGAGGTGCCCTACAGGAGAAGGCAGGAGGGGCCACCTGCCCCACGGGTGGGAGCCGGGCTGGAGGAGCCTGCAGCAAGAAAGATCTGAGGCAGGCACAGGTCCTGAGAGCCCGGGTTGGCTGGACTTGGGGGGCTCTCAGGGCAGCCTGGCCCAGGGAGCAGTCCTGACTCTGCAGGGATGCCCAGGGAGGGACCGCAGACTCCTCAGGACCTCCCCTCCTCTCTCCCTGGAAAGGAGCTGGGGAACCTGTAGTGCAAATATGTGGACCACTCAGTTATGGAGGGAGGCTACCCAAAGGGGGACACTGGGGTACACCCTTTCCACCACCTCTGCCTCTACTGCTGTCCTCAGTGCAGTCGCTTCTTGTGACTGTGGGGACAAACAAGATGGGGAAGAAGAGTGGGTGTGTGGGCCCTGCTGCCTCCCCAAAGCCCTTTCCTCCAGGACCCCTAGATGTGGGAGAGAGCAGAGAGCTGAGGAGCCCTGACAACCCAGATCTCTTGACTCCACGTTTTGTATGTTTTCATTTGCATTCGGGTTTAACAGGCATCTCTGTGCAATTTTGGGAATGCACAATTAATTACAAAATCTCCAACATTTGGCAGAAACAGACACTCAGATAGGTAAAATGACTTGCCCAAGGTCACTCAGCAGGTAGGACAGGAGAAGACTGGAGTCTTTAATCTCTGGACTTCAGGCCAACCCCATTTCCATTCAGCCTGTGGTTTCCTTGGGCTGGAATTTTCCTTTTGCTCCCTTTTTCTTTGTCTCCTTTTTGGATTTTGCCCTAACCTTCTCTTCTCACATGGAAGGCTCCAAGCCACACAATGGAAATAACCACCTATGCAGCAGAAGGACACTCTCATTCCCTTATCCACCCACTGGGGCTCCTGGCATGGTAGCCAGGACAAATGTCTCCTTTGGAGATGGGATCTGGAGACGAGGAATAATAATAAATTGAGAGTTGAACAGGATTGAGCATTGCACACACCTCCCCATCTGCTCTGGTACAGGCTGCTGGATTTGCCTTAGATTAGGTCTCTGTTTCTGATCTGACAACAGATGCCCGAGCCATAAATAACTGTGTGTTTTTCCCTTGAACTTTCACTGCCATCTCCCGATGTCTCGTGTCACATTGCATTCTGGGGAGAAGTGCAGTGGAGCATGCTGCCATCTCCTTGTCCTCCCTCTGTCCCTCTTCTCTGGGCGGCACCACCCCAGTGAGTCCTAAAGTGGACTCTGCAAATTAAAGAGCTGCAGGCATTGGTGAGGTTTTCTGTGGAAGCTGGTGATTAGGGACCCAGGATTCCTGGCCCGTTCCCGATTCACCCAACTCAACCTGGCTTCTCTCAGATAGACTGAAATCGTTGTCTGTGTGGGCAGAAATCACCTGCATGAGGTCGTGGTAAAATTAGATCCCTGACCTGGCATTTGGCAAAAACAAGAGAGGTAACAGGGAGACTTTGCAGGCAGCTAGGCCAGCCTGTGAACCTCCAGGGCAACTGATGTCCTAATGTGATGCTGACCCTCGTGCCCCCAAGGAGTGACACTAATACATAAGGAAGAATCTCCCTCAGCCCTGCAGGGCGAACCTAAACAACTGGAGTCCTCATCCTTCATGGTACAGTATACCATCTTCCTTGCCTCATCTCTCCTCCATTTCTCCCATTTTCTAACTGTATTTGGCTCATTTAGGAATCCAGAGAAGTTATCCTTGCTATATATCAAAATGGAACATTATATAATCAACAAAACCTAAAGCTTAGCTCTTTTAGCTTGTCTTAGTGATGGATGAAAAATGATAGCAGAATAGCAAGATCAGATGTTGGCAAAGGTTCAGAATTAAAACCAATTCCATTTTCTGCAGCTCTGTCTCCATGCTGTATATCTTCTTTCTCCTTCTCTTTCTCCTTCCTCTCTCTTGACCTCCTTTTCTCACAATATCCTCTCAATCTCCAACATCTCTCTCAATTTCTCTTCTGATTTCCCGATCATTCTTGTCACGTTTCCCTTCCTTATCAGACTCTCTTCCATCTCTCTATGTTCCCCTCTTTTCTGTCTTGGCTTCTGTTTCTCCCTCTTTCTTGCTCTCAAGGTCTCTGTGAGCCTCTATTTCTCTCTTTCTCATTTCCCTTCATTTTCTCAGTCTCCCAAGGTTTCTGGTAAGAGATGCTCATGACACAGACATGGCCATGCTACCTCAGTGCCTGACTACCTCTGCCACCCCAGACCCACTCCACTCCCAGTGATAAGGAAGTTCAAGGCAATGGAACTTGGTGCATTTCTTTTTTAGCTGCTTGGCTTGGGGCATTTCTCCTCATGGTGGTCTCAACAGAGGATCAGCAGTTCTCCCTGGAGTGACCAGGCAGAGACCCTTGCTCAGCCTTCACTTTTCCTAGCCATGGACTTTGCCCCCCTGTTCAAGGGCTCAACTTACTCGTCTTTCTCCTTCTGTTTCCTCCCCGGCCTCTGGTCTTTATCTTTCTCTCTGGCTCTTGACCTTATTCCAGCTCCCCCTTTATTCATCTCCTTCTCCCCAACACTTTTTTTCATCTGTTTACTGTATTAGTCCATTTTCACGCTGCTGATAAAGACATACCCAAGACTGGGCAACTTACGAAAGAAAGAGGTTTAATGGCCTGACAGTTCCATGTGCCTGGGAAAGTCTCACAATCATGGTGGAAGGCAAGGAGAACAAGCCACATTTTACATGGATGGCAGCAGACAAAGAGAGAGCTTGTCCAGGGAAGCTCCTCTTTTGAAAACCATCAGATCTCATGAGACTTATTCACTATCCTGAGACCAGCACAGGAAAGACCCACCCCCATAATTCAATTATCTCTTACTGGGTTCCTCCCATGACACATGGAAATTGCGGGAGTTATAATTCTAGATGAGATTTGGGTGGGGACACAGTCAAGCCATATCACTTTGTCTTGTCTCATGACCTAACTCCAGCCCTGTTTCTTTCCTTTTGTTTTTCTTTCTCATTTTCCTTTATCCGGTCCATATCTTCCTCTGACGCACTCATATAGACAAGTTTGTCTTTCCCCTGGGGGAGACTCCAGACTCTCTTCCTGTAGAGCATGCAACACTTTCCTACCATCAACACCTTTGTCTCTTCTCTTGGTCTTCCTGCAGCCCAGAGTCTCTGCTCTAGGTATGGCATCTACTTTTGTTCTGCAGAAAAACTGGAGTGCTTCACCTGTTTCTGCAGACCTGGGTGTTCCTGAGCAGATTGAGTTCAATGTGGCATACCACTTAATAAGCCAGTGAAAAACCAGAAACAACAATTTAGGGGAGATCAATGAAAAAATACTCTTGTAAACCATTTTAGGATTCATTGACATCAAGGAGAGGAGACTAAGTGGGGACTGAGTAGAGTCTGCAAGTAGGTGAGGGGATACGGTATAGGGTGAGGCATATACAGCTGTTTTTCACATGAACAAAAAAATATGTAGCAAAAATAAAGAGTGAAGGATTAGCTGAAGCCATGGGGATCTGGCTAGGAGATCCATGAGCAGCTGGGAAACATTACCCAGAGAGGTTATGGGGCTGCTCTGAGATAGTTTTGGAAAAGGGTCAACTTATTTCAATGGAATGGTTTTGGTGATGTCCTTCCTGTGGCAGATGATGGAAAAGGTGACCTCCAGTTCCCTTTGTGTTTTTAGCTTCTTGTTTTCTCCTCTGCCACAACAGCATTCTGATTCTGTGAATTTGTGACTGCAGATGCCTCATTAGCCCCTGTAAATAGCGATGTAGCCTTGCTATGTGAGCCATCACAGACATGATTCATCATTCCAGTGCACTGACTTGACACAGCCCACTCCTGCTTTGATGCCATTCCTTCCTAAGAGGCCCCCCTCCTTCTTCTCTCAGGGTACCAGGCCTATCCTGTATTCCTTCCCTGGGACCTGGCCAGATGACTTGGAAACCCTCAGGAAGTTGGGGTTCTCAGGCCTAGGTCCCATTTCCTAGTCAAACAAGTCAAATGAGTAGCCCAATTCTGCCTCTTCCTTGAACAGTTCCTGCCTCCCTTCTTGGTCTTGCTCAGCAGAATCTGGGCAGCAGGCATGATACAAAGCAAGGCAGTGCGGCTGGCCAGCCAAGACCATTCTGCATTTCCAAGCTTTGAGACAGAGTTGTCAAGGTCTGAAGACCGCCAAAGGGCATCTTATTGAGTGAGACATGCATTTTTAATAAACTATATTTGACTCCCATCATGGGCAAGTTATTAAGTCGTTTGACAGCCAATGGCATGAGGAAATGAAAGAATACCTTGAAAGTAGACATTTCTTGGCAGATAAGGGAGAAATTCAGTGAGCTGGAGGCAATAGAAAAAGAAATGCAAGTAAAGATATGATGCTTTTACCTATCTGCATATAGTGGAGAAGCCATTAATATAACAGTGAATAGTGGGATTTTTATCACTACTTGACTTGAATGTCTTGAAAAACTAGCTCAGCCTTGAAAGGATCAGTCTTTGTAGCTCTGGACCAAGCCCCAATCCTTTGTCTCTGTGGAGAAGATGAATTTGTTTTCTAATGTGTTTTTCTCCCCCTTTCTACATCCCTTTGAAATGAGCTTTGGGTTGGCTTTTCGTCACTACCTGATTTAGAATTATTAAGGATAATGATAAGGAGTAAATTGTTCTTTCTCACCCAGAGGCACACTGGTGAATTGATGGCTGCACATCCAGGCAGGCAGCCTCCTAGCCTCTGCTCCAGGTGGTTGAGAGAATGCTCTCATTTTTGGGACCACCCTGAGACCCAACTCCTTCATGGCCTTTACTGGCTACCCTATGACTGCAGTGAGCTTTCCATTTGTCTATACCTACAGACTGATTGACTACTTGGCCTGTCTGCTGGGCCCCATCTTTCACTGCCCTAAAATGGTAGTTTACTTTGCAGTTGCTATATATTGTAATTCTTTTGTTAGCTCTTCTAGGTTTGTAGTTTCGTGTTTTCAACCTCTGTCCACAAGACTTGGGGTAGAACTTGGTCTGACCACACTCCCTTCCCCAGCTTGGGAAGGGGAGACCACTTGCTTTGGGGCATTTAGGAAAACAGACTAGTGAGAACAGGGTATAGCCATTAATAACAGGGTGTTTATTATCAAGTGGGTTCTGACATGCACTTGATATGCCCAGAACTTGTTTCCTAGAAGTCGATATTTGGAATTGTTCAGTGGCCTCATTCAGGGGCCTCTCCCTTGTGTTTTTCTATCATTGCTCCCTCAGGAATTGTAGAGAAACCAGTGTTTGCAGACTCTAGACACATGCTGTGCTGGGGAGAGACTGCCTGGAGGTAAGAGGTCTGGTGGACTGATGACTCATTTTATTGCCTTAAAACTCCTTCCGTATTCATGATGCATGAGGCTCATGGATTCCCTCTTGCCTCATCACTTGCATTGCAGTCTTCCACTGAGCCCTGTGGAACTGTGCTCTGTCTGTGACAAAATCTCCTGAATCCTCAGTCTCTTGTTTTAACAGATCTATTACCATTTTGCTCTAACTAAACTGAACTCTTCCCTCATGATTTTGTTTTCCACTAAAACCCATTCAAACATTGGCTTTTTGCTCCTACTCCTCTATGCTACCAGCCTTGGGGCTGGAGTGTGTGCTTTCTTTTGTCCTCAGAGCTGTGTTTAGAGTTATTCACCCTCTTTCCTAAAAGTACCCAACTCTTTGAAGTCATCAGACCATATTTCCTTGACATACTTAATGTCACCAACTGAATATCTAATACAGATCTCCTAAATCAATCTTTGCTTTCATCAACTCCACACCCCAGACCTGCTTTTCCACTCAGTCTAAACTCATTAGATGATAACACCATTCACTCAGTTGCTTTGTCCGAAAGTCATAGTCAACCCTAACTTTTATCTTTCTCAATGCTATGGCTTGAATGTGTTCCCCAAAGTTTATGTGGGTTGGAAACTTAATTTACAATGCAACAGTGCTGAAAGGTGGGAACTTCAAGAGGTGATTAGGCATGAGGACTCCACACTCATGAGTAGATTAATGTCACTATTGTGGGAGTGGATTCCGGATAAAAGGCTAAGTCCAGTCCCCTTCCTCTCAGCCTTTCTTACTCTCACAACTTTCATATGAGATGAAGCATCAAGAAGGCCCTGACAAGATGCCAGCACCTTGATCTTGGACTTCCTAGCCTCTAGAGCTGTGAGAAATACATTTCTTTCTTTTTTTCTTAATAAATTATCCAGTCTGTGGTATTTTGCAGTAGCAATACAAAACAGACTTTGATGCTTTTATTCTCTACATCCAAATTTTTAAAATAAGCCTGAGTGGCTCTTCCATCAAAATATCTTCCATGACCACTTGTCAAAACATTCCCTACTCTCTCTCAAGTTCAAGCCATCAGTAGTTGCTCAACTTACCATACTAGCCCCTAGTGAGTCTCCTCTCTTGTCGCACTCCCACCTATTCTGAATAGAGCAGCCAGCATGACGCTGCAGGATATACACTGTAGCATGTCTCTCCCCAACTTAAGACCCTCCAAAGGCATCTCTCTCAGGTAGAATAGAACCCTAGATCTTTACACAGCTTACAAGACTTTAAATTACCTTGTCCTGGTGATTTTATTAATGACCACTCTTCCTTTTACTCACTTCACTCCAGCCACACACTCTTCCTGTCTGTTCATCAGTTATACTAAGAACATTCCCACTTTCCATCTTTGTTTCCTGGAACACCTTCCCAGCAGCCATTAACCTTCCTCTCTCCTCTTACTTCATTCTCTTCTCTGCTCTAATGTCACTTCCTCAGAGAGACAATCGTAACCTCATAGCCCCCTGCCCAACATTCTGGATATAATTTTTTTGCTCCATTTTTCATCATAAGAACTTAGTTATGATTACCTGACAATATGTTAATATATTTACTTGTTTAATGATTTATGGTCTATCTCTTCCACCAGACTGTAAAGTTTATAAGGACAAGAACTTACTTTGTCTTTACACTGTTATATTCCTAGCTCCCACACCAGGCATATGGGTGGTGTTCAATAAATATGTGTTGGATGAACAAAAGAATGATGGGAAGCAATAGCTGCACAAGGGGGGATGAAGAAATTTTTCGTAGAATTCCTGGTACTAACACCATAGAAAGAAAGAGAGAGAAAGCCATCCATTTAGGGGCTCCCAGAGAAGGATCAATTCAAACAGCAACTTCCTTCCAAGCATATAAAAGAGATATAATTATGTAAACCTCAGAGTAAAATAGAAAAGTAAGAATTTAGATGGCAAAAAGAGGAAGAGTCCTCCTTTCACTCAAAGAGGCCACACCTAATTGGTAAACGTGAGTGAGGAATGGCTCTTCTTCCTCCAGAAATTTTAGTCATTGTCCTAGTCTTTTGCATTACAGACACATGGCAGGAGGACCCTTTAACAAAAGTATCCAGAGAAGGGAAAGCACTGGGTTCTTATCCCAAATATAACTTCTCTTACAGAAGGACAGTGAGTACATGCATATGGTAAGGGAGAGAGGTGCATAGCGAACCTAGAAACACTTCTCCATTTTACAAACTCATATTAATTATTATTTCAAGAATCGCCTTAACTACCATTTCCTCTTCCTTACTGGCCCAAGCAGACTTACTTATCCTTTGTACACACCTTTGAATGGTATTTTCCTTGTTGTGTGATACTTTGCTGTTTACACATCCACTTCCCCAATGTGATTGTGAAGGCCAAGGCCACGTCTGACTCATTTCTGCATGCTGCATATGGCGATACTCAGTAAACATTGGCTGAATTAGAAGCCAGCTCTATCTAAGCAAGGAAAGGATTTAAAGGAAGCAGCTCCTGTTGACATCTGTGCCCTTTAGTTCTGGCACAAAAAAAAAAGCTTTTGATGCAAAAGAGCAGCTCCTGTCCTCTTGACCTCCACTTCTACCACCCCTACCTTCTGAATACCTTCCTGTAACCCTTGTCTCTGTTCTTTGAATTCCTCTATGTGTCAGCCAACATCAGTACCCTTTGTGATCTGTCCTGGACTATTCCAGACAACCAGCTGAGGCAGCTAGAGGGAAAAAAAAGAAAAAAAAAAGGTTGAGGCAATAATATATCTTGATTCTTTCCAACCCGCAGAAGTAGGTGCTCAACACTAAGCTCTCCAAATAGACTTATTTAACAAGGTGTATTGATCAAAAAAGGACGGTGAGGCAGAACTGCTCATTCCCTCTCATTTTCTACTCTTGGTCTCAAGGCAGGATACTCTGTCTGGGTGTCCTTTCTTGGTAAGGATGTGACTGCAACAGATGCTGCTGTTAGGGGAGAAGCAGAGAAGTGACCTTCACCCTGAGGCATCCTATGACCAGGCAGGATGTGCAAAGTGGCATCCCCATGCTATAATTCGTATAGCCATGCAATGTTTTTCATTTTTTCTTATATCAACTTGAAACATATTTTTCAGAGTCCATCTGCTTTATGACTATTAGCTCAAAATTGGAGTTTACTTCTCATTACTTGTTCACATAACATATTAGAAACAGGGCTAACTTATTGTTTAATATAACTTATTTTAATAACATCAGAATTTAAGAATCATTTCTTGTCTGAAGACTGTAGTTATGAAAGTCTTTACTCTGATTAAAATTTGACTCTTCCTTTCCTCTTTTCCCAAGGTTATATAATCACAAGCAGAATTTTGAAAAAATAAAATCTAAAAGCCCAAATCTACATTTCTGGCCCCATATCCTGCTCTTCCCACTACTGGTACTCCCCTCCAGTTTGGCAAATCCCTGCAAAATGACCATGTTCCTTCTCAGAGGCAGTTAATTGCACCCAGAGAGCCTTCCTTCTTCCTCTCCACTGACACAGTCTTCTCAAGTAGATTGTTCTGTGCATGTGGAGCCCATACTACCTTTCTCCACATACAGTGGTGTTGTGCATTTGAGGGGTTGATGATGACCAAAGAGGATTCCTTCTCACCTACTGGCCATATCCAGCAAGAGTAAAGAAAGTGTCTTCTCATGATGTAAAGTCATATGTTTTGCTTCTTTTTCTCACCAGTTTTCTCTAGTAACAGACCACAGAGTATAGACATAGCTCCATTCTGTCTTTGGATCTCCCATAGCACATCTTATGCATAGCTCTTGTATAAATGTCCCTTCTATAATATTTGTTGCAATTAATAATAAGAATAATGAGACTGTACTGTGTGTAGGCATTGTACCAAGGACTTTACACACCTAATTTCATCTAATTCTCACAACAACCCTGGAAGAAAGGCATTACCACTATCCACACTTTATATACAAGAAGGCTGATGCTTAGGGAATTTAGATGACTTGACCATCTCATGAGACCATAAGACCTCCGGGGCAGAGATCAGAATACTACAACTTTGCATCCTCTCTGGTACATAGAGGCATTCAATCAGTTACAACAAGGAGTCATGCAAACCAAACAGTGATTGACTTTAGTAGGAAAAGGCAGCGGAGTCTAAAGATCATTCACCTTTAGGTCCAGCCTTCTGAGTCCTGGAGAAAGAGGAGTGATGGCGGTGACAGGCAATATGCATGCACAAACACAGTTGGGTCCATTTATTTAGAAAGCAATGGTTAGCATTTCAGTGAGTTCTGTTCTCTGAGTGTGCTAAATACAGGCCTGAATAGCAACCAGCAGTCTCAGGAACTTTGTAAGTGTCAGGATGTAGTCTCCCATTTTACGGATGAGGAAGTTGATGCTCAGAGAGACTGAAGACTGGTCACAGCTGGAGAGTGGGAGAACACAGTCAGCACATTCATTTTCTAAAACATGGTTCCTGCATACTTCTCTCTTACTGTGATCCTTCCTTGGCTGATAAATTAAGTAGAGACCAGTAACCGCAGGCTCCAGAAGTTGCTGGGCTCACCTCATCCTTTCTTGTTCTATGGGGGTTGCTGTGCCCCAATCCGACAGAAGGAGCAGTTCTAAGTCTCTGACATGGCTTTTTCATGGCAGGTTGAGTTAAGTGGGGTTTACTGAATTTGTTGGAGCCTAGGATCTTGTGCCTTCTGTATAAGTGTTGACATCTATTTGTGTGTGTGTCTCTTTTGAAGGTATTCTCACCAAGATGCAGGGTATACTATTAATACCCCAGCTATATGTTTGCATGTATATATAATTGAAAAGTGTGTTCTTTGGTTTCCTGATCTATGAAATGGGGATAATAGGACCTACCCTAATTATTTCAGAGAATAGGAATGAGAATCCAATATAGTAATAAATGGGAAAGCTCTATACAAATTTAAAGGGCCATGACAAACCATAGTTGATGGCACTAATAGTATGAATTTATTGGACTTAGAATAGTAATTTATAGCTTGGGCTCAGTTTTCTTTCTGTATGACAAAATAAAATTACATTAAAATATGATCTCTGGGGGCCTCACAAACCTTGTCACCTGCTTTTTCAGGATGGTGAGATAAAGAAAACTAAAGTACTTGGCCAGGCCTGGAGTGCTGGATCAGCTACTCACTACTTACTAGTTGTTGACAAGAGTGTGTGGGGGGCAATGGGAGTGAGGGGAGTCTTATTGGTCTCAGAGTGTCTTGAGTGGATGAGCAGAAGAGAGAAGGATATTAGTTGGTAGTGTTTATCCATTCCCTTAGAGGTAGATTCAAAACTTTGCTTTCACATTGCCTCTCCTTCCCTCAGCGACCACTTCCCAGTTACTGCTAGTAATAAAGTAAGTAGAATAATGCTTTTCTGTTTCCATAGTATAGCTTGATTGTCACTTTTGATGAAGATATGGGTGATCCTTTCAGAGGCTGGTCATGCTAAGATTGAGGTGTGCATTCCCTTAGCCTACCATTTCCCTACCTAGACAGTGAGCCTCTGGGTTTAAGCAAACCAGCGCGCATCACAGAGCCTGCTCACGCTCTGTCTGTCCATTGCGCTTGGTGTTCTGAGTGATTTGCGGAAAGTGTGAGTTCTCTCTTCACCATCTTCCTGTTCTTCAAAGAAGGCCTGCTCATTCCCATCCCTCCAGCCTGTATTTATCTCAATGTCATTTCTTCGAGATGTGAGCTGGAACAAATCTGCAGCAGCTGCTACGTTTCTAAGTGTCCTTTAGGGACCCCCTCGGCAGACACTTTGCGGAGTATAATGATGACATTCTAACGAGCATTAATGTACATGTTGTCATTTTTCTATATTTACTCTTCCCGCAGGAGGCATAGCTCTGAAAAGGGAACACAAAAGCAGGGAGACAGGGAAAAGTTTTGTGGGCAGCTCACTGCCAACCCACTGGCTGAGAAGACTTGCCCCTGAGGAGAGAAAAAGTGGGCAGTTGGGGGTGGAATATTCTGGAAGTCAAGAGGATGGGAAAGGGGAGCAAGAGTTGGAGAAGACTGGAGAAGTAGAAGGTGAGATTTGGGAGGACGTAAAAATTTCAAAATAGTTTTAGGACTCTGGATTCTATTTTTCCAGGTCAAGAATATTGTGCATATTTTCTTCATTTCATGACTCCGACCACTGTGTATTGGACTCATGCATTCATTCATTCATCCATTCATCCATTTAACAGGCAGTGATTGAATCCTTCCTGTGTGGCAGACCTTGTGCTAGGCACCAAGGGTGCAAGCATAATAAGAAGAACCAGGACCTCTCCTGGAACTTAGTAGGCCAATGATGGACAAGTGAGGTTATACCATTGACTTACCACAACAACCCCATGAGGTGTAGGCTACTTGCTTCATTTTGCAGATGAAGGAAAAGGCTCAGGAAAGTGAAAAAACATTTACATAGATTTCAGTGTGTGCACAGCCAACCCAAGATTTCAACGCCGTTCTGTGTTCAAAGACCTTTTTCCTTCATTATTTCAAAGGAATTATGGGAAGAGATATAGGTAGAATCCTAGTTCTGAGGATCCTGGGAGCTCTGGGGGGACTCTGGGGATGTCTGTCAGGAGCTTTCAGCCACTTTGCTGAGCAGCAGAGAGCAGGGGGACTCCTTTTGCTTGGGGCTGGCCTAGGGAATCTGTCAGTTGATGTTGGAAACAGGTATGTAAGAAGCTCCATTGACTCCTCCCAGCCTGCCTCCCATTTTCCCTTTGAATGGTTCTGCAAATATCTCATAATGTGTTTTCACTAATTAATGAATTGATTCACAATTAATTATACATTTATATATTTCACTGTTTGCAAAGCTTCCATATTCATTATCATCGTAATAACTCTGAGGTCAGCAGGGGAAGAGTTATTATCCCTAGTGGACACATCATGAAGTAGGGGCTCAGAGATGTCATCCTACAGAAAAATCACTCATCCAGGAAGCTTCAAAGCCAGAATTCTAGAACCAGGTCTTCTGACTGAAGTCCTCTGTTCTTCTTAAAGCCTTACTGCCTCCATGGACCATGAAAGCTGGACAGATTTTACAGTTGAGGACCCTGGAGAGGTTAAATTACTGGCCCAAGGTCATCAGCCAGCCTACAGCATATTTGTTCATCAACATGGGGCCACCCCACATTAAGCTTGGGTAGGCCTGTTCTAAATGCCACTCTGGTCTCTGTACCTAAGAAGTCAATCGGAATATGCATGAAATTCTTGAAAATTATTTCAAGTTCAAACACAAGCATACATGTGTGGGTGGTGTAGATCCCAGGGGATAAAAACAAAGTCAAAGTACGATCTCTGTGGGGTGACAGTCCCTGGGTTCTAAGGGAAGCTGAGCCCTTACAAGGGCAGGAGAGAGGTGAATTTGTTCCTTAAACAAGCAAAAGGGAAGATCCCTTACTTTCCCTTAGACGAAGGATAAGGTCAAACTTCGTCCTCTCCTGCCCATAGATCTTATCTGGGTGGGATTGTATCAAATAAATAATGTATCAGAAGATTCCTCCCCTGTTACATTAGCCCCATCAGAAGCGAGAGCACAGCCCGGGTGTGTGATAAGTGGTAATAAATGGCAGTGCTTGTCGGTGGAAATTTTTCTGGCAAATTTCCGAGCCAGATTAAAAAGTAAATTAGATTTCTTCTGAAGAGTTATTTTCAAGGGTTTTATCCACTGACGTGTGTATGCAAGATTGCAGCTTTGCCAAGGGGGAGAGAACAAAGCTGAAAAAAAATAATAATAAAATGAAATAAAATAAAAATCAGCACGCAATTATCTGTCTGAACAAGGCTATCGTTGGAAAGGCACCTAATCAGAGATGTCTCAAATTTGCTTAAAATACAATGTGCAATATAAAATGTATTTATAATGTGCCTCTTATGCTCCAATAAAATTGTTACCAGGGCCAGACAATTGCAGGAGACAGGGGTTGTAAAATGGAATGGATCGAATCAAATCAGTTATTAATAATAGCTGAATAAAATACAGCTTTGGGGGCAGGGAGTTGTGTATTGTTTTGTTGGGTTTTAGTCTGCTTGGCCAAGTCTCTTAAGTCATATGTGTCAAATACCAATGCCTCTTGCTACATTCCTCTGTGTGTGCCTCTGCCCTTGGCAGGTCCTCATCCTCTCTCTCCTTGCACCTTTCCCGCAGCCTCTTGACTGATCTTTCTGCTTCTGGTCTTATCAACTCCTTCCAGTCTACCTTGCATACTGAGCTCAGAGTGACCTCCTAGTTAGCAAATCTGATGGTACCATCTCCCTGAGACTCCTCATTGTCTGTATTATAACGTATGAACTCCTTAGCCGGCCTCAGAAATACCTTTGTTACATGCATCCAACTGGCTTTCCAGTCTCATTTCATGATTTTCATGTCCCTGCATAACATGCTTTCGAAAGACAGGGAATGCTACAAACCTTTTCCAGGTTTCCCACTGCCTCCCATTCCTCCCAACTACTCAGTAAATAATCAACAAGTGGATAAATGAGCACAGGAGTGTAGTTTCTGGATGGTGCCTCCAAGAAAGAGATAGGAGTAAGGGCAGATTTAAGGAGAACTTTGGCATTTCAAGACTAAGGAGGTACCATAGCTACCCTATATCACTTAGCAAGCCAACATTTTCATTTAAAAGAATATTCCCTTTCTTAAAAGCTAGCAGTAAACAGCTAGCCAACCAGGTTCACTCTATAGAGCTACTGAAAATAACATATTAGTAAATTTTCCATTTTCATTGGGAGTCATGTCTTCTCTGGATTAGGAGTTATTCAAGACTTTTTTTCTCCTCTCCTTCTTCACACCCAGTGATTGGTCATTTCAGTGCTTAGAAACAGAAACAAGGGAGTTGAAACTCAAGCCAGCCCATTATACTTCCAATGAAGAGAAGGTTGGGGTAGATGATAAAGGTTTGGACTCTGGACTAAAAAGAACCCTGTGGGTTTAAATTCTCCATTTCCACTCCTCAACAGCTCTCATTACTCCTGCTCCAAAAGAAAAAAAAAAGTCCCTATTTGTGTTCCAGAAAGACTGAGAAATCTTTAGGGCTTCTAAGTTTTTGCTGCCCTCTTCACATATTTTATTCACTTCTTCCTCTTTCTAGAACCTTTCCAGCCTAGGTATGATGATTTCTGGGGAGTCATTAAGGACAACTGCTTAAGGGGACTATCCTCCCTTTCTCAGCCCCCATGAATGCTTGTTTTCTCCATCTTAAAAAAATAGAAAAGGAAAAGGAACACTGGGATCTGGTAATGTATATATGAAGGTGAAGGCTGGCAAGAGAGAGGGCACCAGGGAGAAGATGCAAGGCACTAGGACTGAATCATGCAAATTAAGTGGCCCTAGAATTAATTGAAGAGCCACTTATTTTAGTCCAAGCCCCCCAGAGCCTCCCTTGGGAAGTAGAGAGATGAAGATGAGAGAATCTTTGTTCTTCCTTCCCTAATGATATTTACTTTCATCTCAAGTGGTGTAGACCCATGTAATACCCACACTCAGAGAAGCCAGCCCCTCATTGCTCAGCATGGAGTAGACACTGCATAGGGAAGACATCTAGCCCTCTTCAAAGAACAGAGAGAGCCCAGATGAGTACCTGCCCCTAGAGCACTTGCTGGGCAACTCCTGTTGCAATGTACTCATGACCTTGCCTGGGAGCAGGTGTGCCTGGACTGCCACATAAGTACAGCTGCACAATGTCTGGTTAAAACTGGGTGAGAGGCAGATGCTTTGGGAGAGCTAGTGGGGTTAGGTTAGACCCAGGGAAGAGAAAGACCAGTTGGGTCCAACTGAATCCAGCTTGGTCTTGAGTCTGCTCCACAAAGACTCCAGCCAGTAGTTTTCCAGTGGTAACTACCCAAGCTGATCTAGCTGCAGGAGATGATGACTGAGAAAAAGGAACAGGGCCGTCCTTTGTGTTGTAAGTGACAACTCTCTATACAAATAAGACTACAATGGGACCCGCGGTGTTTGAGCTGTAAAGAAGCCATACTTTCTCTGTGCCATGGTGCCATGCCAACCCACAGATGCACCAGATGTGGGTAGGCCCAGGGTGGACCTAACCCAATGCCTTGTGAGGAGCAAGATCGGAAGAAGCCTGCCCCAGGAGCAAGGTGCTGGATGCTGAGATAATTCCCAGAGATTCTTAGAAACCCATTTCCTGTGTCCTCTGTCAGTCATCCACCTGGCTTTCTTTACCTACTCTCTCTTCCCTTTTGTTCTTCTGGCCTTATACTCTATCATTTTTTTCTTCCTTCCTCCTCTGTTCCCCAGTGACATCCTCTTCTTCTCTTATGCTTTCTATTCCCCTTTCTCTTTCTTCCCTCCTGGTCTCCATTTCCTTCTCGTCTTCATCCTTTCTCCTCACTCACTTACACTTACCCTCCTGTCTTTCTATAAGGAATGATAGAACACCACGTGTCCAGGCCTACAGCTCAGGTGCAGAGATGAACAAAACCAGACCCCATGGCTGAGGAACTTCATCTCATACAGGAGACAGGAAAGGAAGCAAATTATTAAAGCCAGTGTGGCTGAAGCACAGATGTGTGGAGATGGGGCAAGAATTGATGCCACCTGATTCTATAGGGCTTGTGCATGGGCAGAGGAGGTTGACTTGTCTCTTGCAAGTGATGGGGATTCTTGGTAGGTTTTCAAAAAGGGAAAGGACAAGACAGCCTTCCTCCTTCTTCTTCTTATGCTTCTCTCATTCTTCTCTGTGTTAGCTTTTTGCATGCTCTTCTTCCTTCTCTTCTTCTCCTGTACATCTTTTCTCCAGAGCCTTCCCTTACCTCCACCATTGCCACTGCCAGCTACGCTCTGCTATGTGCACAGGTCCAGTTTGGGAGGCAACAACGTCCTAGGCACACGCAGCAGACACCTGCCTCTCTCTGCCCACAAATAGTCTCCTCTGGTCTTACTTGACTTCTTTGTCTTGTCCTCCTTTCCTTGTTCTCCCTAGTTCCTTTGTCAGTCTCTTCCTGCTCTAGGCTGAATAGAGGTCCATAGTCTCCTGCATAGCCTTGGGGTCACAGAAGAGTTGAGATAGCCTCTCCTGCATCTTGCAGACTTTTAGACCAACTGCTTGGTAAAAACCAATCTCTCTGTGTAGTAATCTTCGTTTTTAAAGATTGAAAGATATCTTAGAGATGACATTGATACTTATACCCTTACTCATACCAATACCAGTACTAATACTGATACCAACATTTACAGTAATATCCACACCAAGGATTTATCTATGAATAGTGTCTTCCAGAGCAAAGATATCTCATTCACTGGCAATACTTAATTCAAAACCCAAAACTATGTCAATAAATATTTGCAGAAAACCTGTACCAGATTTTGTGTGGGGTGCCTCATATATATGCTTGCTCCTTTTTTTATTTTTATAGATTTAAGGGGCACAAGTGTTTTTTGTTACATGGATATGTTGCATACTGGTAAAGTCTGGGCTTTTAGTTTAATCATCACCCAAAAAGTATACATTCCACCCACTAGGTCATTTTTCATTTCTTACCACCCCTTTGGAGTCTCCAATGTCTGTTATTCCACTTCTATGTCCGTGTGTACACACTGATAAGCTCCCGCTTACAAGTGTGAACATTTGACTTTCTGTTTTGGAGTTATTTCGCTTAAGATAATGGCCTCCAGTTCCATCCATGTGGCTACAAAAGACAATTTTATTTTTTTATGGCTGAGTAATATTCCATGGTATATATGTAAATACCACAATATCTTTTTCCAGTCACCCATTGATGGATACCTACGTTGAGTCCATGACTTTGCTATTGTGAAGAGTGGTACAATAAACATACAAGCACTGGTATCTTTTTTATATAATGATCTATTTTCCATTGGATAGATACTTAGTAGTGGGGTTGCCGGATTGAATGGTAGTTCTATTTTTAGTTCTTTGAGAAATCTTCATACTCTTCTTCATAGAGGTTGTACTAATTTACATTCCCACCAACAGTGTATAAGCATTCCCTTTTCACCAACATCTGTTGTTTTTTGATTTTATAATAGCAGCCATTCTGACTAGGGTAAGATAGTATGTCACTGTGGCTTTGATTTGCATTTCCTGATGATTAGTGATGTTGAGCGTATTTTTCATGTCTGTTGGTCACTTGTATATCTTCTTTCAAAAAATGTCTGATTATGTCCTTTGCCCACTTTTTAATGTCTTTCCTTGTTGAACTGTTTGAGTTCCTTGTAGATATTGGATATTAGCCCTTTGTCACATGCATAGTTTCCAAATATTTTCTCCCATTCTGTAGATTGTTTACTCTGTTGATGATTTCTTTTGTTTTACAGAAGCTATTAGTTTAATTAAGTCCCATTTGTCTATTTTTGTTTTTCTTGCATTTGCTTTTCAGGTCTCAGCCATAAATTCTTTGCCTAGGCCAATGTCCAGAAGAGTTTTTTCTAGGTTTTCTTATCAGATTTTTATAGTTTCTGGTCTTACATTTAAGTCTTTATTCCATCTTGAATTAAGCTTTGTGTATAATGAGAGATATAGGTCCAGTTTCATTCTTCTGCATTTGCTCTACAGTTTTCTCAGCACTGCTTATTAAATAGGGTGGCCTTTCCCCGTTGTATATTTTGGTTGTCTTTAATGAAGATCAATTGGTTGTAGGTATGTGGCTTCATGTCTGGGTTCTCTATTCTGCTTCATTGACCTATGTGTCTATTTTTATACCAGTACCATGCAGTTTTGATTACTATGGCCTTGTAGTATAATTTGAAGTCAGGTAATGTGATGTTTCCAGTTTTGTTCTTTTTACTTAGGATTGCTTTGGCTATTCAGGTTCTTTTGTTTTTTGGTTCCATACTAATTTAGGTTTGTTCTTTCTAATTCTGTGAAAAATGGCATTGGTAATTTGATAGAAATTGCATTTAATCTGTAAATTGCTTTTGGTAATATGGTCATTTTAAGGATATTGATTCTTCTAATTCATGAGCATGAGATAGTTTTCTATTTGTTAGTGTCGTCTCCAATTTCTTTCATTAGTGCTTTTTCGTTCTCCTTGTAGAGATCTTTCACCTCCTTGGTTAAATCTATTCCTAGGTATTTTGTTTTATTTTTTGTAGCTATTGTAAATGAGATTGGGTTCTTGATTTGGTTCTCAGCTTGATCATTATCAGTGTATAGAAATGCTACTGATTTTTGTATGTTGATTTTGCATCCTGAAACTTTATTGAAGTCAGTTACCAAATGTAGGAGTCTTTAGGGTTTTCTAGGTATAAGATTATATCATCCATGTTGACTCCTTTAATGCTCATGAAACCTCATGAGATATGCACTTACTATTTTCACTTCATACCTAAGAAAACTGAAGCTCAGAGAGGTCAAATAACTTAATCAAAGTCACACAGCAAGTAGAGGAAAAGCTGGGTTTTAATCCAAGTCTTCTGACTGCAAACTCAGGGCTCTCTTCAACACACCTGCAATAAGGGGTAGTTTACAGATGATGGAAACTACATTTCTAGAGAGTAAAAACCTCTAAGCCTCTCACAATACTGGTAAATAAAGTGGGTCCAAAGGTTTTCTCAATGTGAGTCGTAAAGCTAGTACCCAAATAACATCCCACAACAACATCATGGCTTCTTCCTTCTTACATCAGTTGGATGGTCTACTACTCCTCCCTCAGACTGCCCTGCCATCCCAAATCAGTTTCAAGGCACAGGAAGACCTGGGGTAGGGGAGAGTCAAGGTCACTGGGGCAGTGCAATGGAGAAGGGGCCTTTGGGTCCATCTGTCACTGGGACAGCCTCATATGTCTATTAATCAGAAAGCTCTTGCCTCCTCGAAAGCAGCTCATTATTCCTCTTGATATTGTCGCCTGAGGAGCCACAGCCCAGCCTCTTACATGCTGGTGACTGATGACCTGGTGGAACAGTGGCATCCAAGTGCAGCTCCCAGCTTCGCAAGGCACCTCACAGCTGGAAGAGGTAGAGTGTGTGCGCTGGCCGGCCATTGTTCTGAGACTGGGACTGATCCATCCCTGTGTAAAAGCTGGTGGTGGGCTGCCTGCCTGGTTGGCATGTTGGTAGGACTTGTTCTGAAAGCTCAGCTTGTGTTTCCACATGTGTGAGGCTAAAGATGGTTCCCCTGCTGGAAAGAACCAGCACAGGTCGAGTAAAATTCTGGGTTTGGATCAAAACTGCTAGTTGCTGGTGGGGATGGAGGGAGGGATAGAGAGTGGTTTAAGATGTAGACCCTGCCATCCAGCAGCTCACAGTTGACACAGGCAAGGAGGAGGAAGATGTGGGAGGACTAACAACATCCGTTATTCACAGCTTTGTCTACATGGTGATTAAAAAGGATAAGGGGACCTTTGTTTAAGAAAAACCTAATGTTTTCATGACAGCATGGGATAACTGGATGAACCAAGGGAGGCTGTGTGTTATGGTAAGACCAGCCTGACCAACATGGTGAAAACCCATCTCTACTAAAAATACAAAAATTAGCTGGACATGGTGGCGCACGTCTAATCCCAGCTACTCAGGAGGCTGAGGCAGGAGAATCACTTGAACCTGGGAGGCAGAGTTTGCAGTGAGCTGAGATCACGCCACTGCACTCCAGCCTGGGCGACAGAGCGAGAGTCTGTCTCAAAAACAACAACAACAACAACAAAACACACACACACACACACACACACACACACACACAAACAGCTTCGGGCATTAGACCTGGTGGTATGTCCTTGGGCAAGTTCTGTGAGCTTTCTGACCTTAATTTTCTTTATCTTTAGAGTAGTGTTGATAATAACAACTCTCTCAAAGGGCCCTTGGGAGGGTGAAACAAGATAAAGCAAGCCAAGCACCTAACCCCAGGCCTGGCACATTGCGAGGCTTAGGGAATAACCAATAGCTAATATGGTGCTGGAATCAGAAAAGCCTGTGTCACATCCCAGCTCTGTCCTATTTGTAACTGTCAGTTTAGACAGGGATATGGTTTCTCTAATCTCATCTGTAAGTTGGGATGATTGCATCTACTGTAGGAAATTGTTGTAAGCACCACAGGAGATAAGCTATGTAAATTGCCTGGCACATAGTAGGAGCTCAATAAATGGTGAACATTATTAGATGTCAGCAGCGGTAAGAGTTAGTTTAACCTCAGCCTGGCAGGAAATGAAATACTGTTAGATTTGAATGTCGTTCTAGAAATTAATTTATTTTTACTTATCATGGCTATTACTTTAATAAAAATGAAATGTCTTACTTAAAGGCATATGATTAGTTCTGCTAATAGAAAGGTAAAAAAAATCTTAATCAATGAACTTTCTATTGTCTTTTCTAGCTACAATATTGGTGGGGGTTTGCACATTGCTGGAAAGCTGAGCACGCTCCCCAGAAAATTCTCTTTTCACCTTCTCCTCAAGAGGTCTTCCATCTGTGCAGCTCTGAGTTAGCGGGAAAGGAATCTTTGTCCTGAATTACTCCCTTAACCATGAGTAGCAGACAACCCTTTCATCTTGCCGGAGGTATTTGCAAATTTAAAATAGGAATCTATTATGCCCACTTCCACTTTCATCTCTTTTAATCCATTCTCCATACTGCAGTCAAAGTGATCTTTTAGAAACACAAGACTCATCATTTCTCTCTCCTGCTTAAAACTCTTTAATGACTTTCCATTGCTCTTAGAATAATGTCAAAATTTCTTATCAAGGTTTACAAGGTCCTCAATTGTGATGCCTGCCTAAGCCTGAAGCACCATCTCCTCCCCTTTACTCCCAACCCCACCCCTCTCCCTTATTACTCATTGCTTCTCTTTCTGAAATATGCTAGGATCTTTCCAACTTAGCAGTTTCCACATACATTTCCCTTTGACCATAATGGTCTCCCCTTAGCTAACCACTATTTATCCTTTCAATCTCAACTTTAAATGTCTTTCCTCAGAGAGACATTCCTTACTTCCCTACACTGGCTTTTTCTCCTATAATATCAGTATGGGACAGCTATATGTCTCTAAGAATATAAAAATGTGTAAATAGCATCTCTCTCTTAAAAAGCCTTACAGACCATGTGGTAGATTGAGAATATGGTGGCTTCAGTACATTCTTTCCTGTATCCATGCCCTTTGCAGTGTGTCATTGCAGCTACTCCCATCAAGAAAAGGAATCCATTTTTCTTCCCCTGATTTTGAGTTGGCCCTGTGTTGCTTTGGCTGATAGAATTCAGTAGAAATAATGTGCCAGTTCTGAGCCTAGACTTTAGGGGAGTGTGAACATTTCCATTAGTTCTCTAGGAACTCTGTCACATTGCCAACTGAACAAGCCAGGGCCAACCTTCCAGGTGAAAGACCATGTTTTCCAGTCACCCATTATGTCCTAGCCAACATCCATCTAACCCCCAGAAACAGAGCTGTCTAGCAGACCAGTATCTGACTGCGGGTGTGTGAATGAACTCAACCAAGAACAGAAAACTAACCCAGCTGAGCCCAGCCCAAATAGCCAACTCACAGAATTATGAACTAAATCAAGTTACTATTTTAAGCCAGTGAGTTTTGCAGTAGTTTGCTAAACAGCCTAAACAAACTCATATAGGCCTTCCAGAGGATAAAATAAATATAAGAATAAGCACATAAGCAACAATACAAGGTAGTGTGTGCTGAGTCTGCCAAAAGTAGACAGACAGACAAAAGTACAAAGGGAGAAAAGATCACTGAGAACTGAAATTATTCACATAGGAGATGATTAATTCATGGGCATTGTTATTATTGCAAGTTTCCTGAGGACATGGATTGTGTCTCAAAATTATTTTTTATTACCTGCAATATTCAGCGGAGCGTAAGCAAAAGCATTCAATTCTAAAGTACCCATTGGATGATATTAAAAAGGGTAGAAACTGTATTTATCTTGTTGATTTTTATGTTCCTAACACTTGAACAGAGCCTGGAACATAGAAGCCTCTCAGTGACTACTTACAAATGAATAAATAAGTGACTGGCTTCATGGACAAAAAATGCATAAGTATTCCTGAGCATATTTCCTGGTGACCCAAGGCAGTGTTTACAGTTACAACAGGTGAGGGAAAAAGAGGAGAAGCCTGGATAGTGGTAGGGCCAACCATCTCACCTAAGTCCATTCTGTCATTTGTAATTGCTCCAAAGCAAAAGCAATTGCATATGTAGATAAAACATACATTCATTGTTTTCTTCTTACCTCTTTCAGTTTCTCAGCACTGTCTCTCTTTCCTTCTCTCTCTTCTTCCGTTTCTTTTAGTTCTCTGTTTCTCCTGTCTTTATGATCCTTTTGGAGTTAGCATTTTTACTGTAGAGTGGTGAACGAGTTCAAGGTTTCGGCTTTAGGTTGGAAGGGGATGGGGAGATGAGGAGTAACAAATGCAGGGTCTCTGTGGCAGGTGCAGTATAATGACAGATTCTTCATTCTCAGTTAACTTTTTTCTCCCCCTCCCTAAAATGCCAAATAATGGCATAGCATGAGGACAAAATAAAAAGGAAAGGATATATGTGTGCAAGACATGTCTGACTTCATCTGAGCTGTTCTTCCAGATTTGAAATTGCTACCTGAGGGCAGTCTTCTTGAGGCCAATATACTGTGTGCACCTCTACCATTTCAGAGACTTGATAACTGTTTCCTCTTCCTGGGGGCATGGAGCCAGCTTTTGGGTTACAATGCAGTGACATAATTTTTTTAATTTAAAAAAAATTTTTAATTATTTTTATTTTTTGTAGGTACATAGAAGGTATCTATATTCATAGGTTACATGAGATATTTTGATACAAGGATGCAATACGTAACAATCACATCAGGGTAAATCGAATATCCCTCACCTCAAGCATCTATCCTTTGTGTTACAAACAATCCAATTATACTTGTTTAGTTATTTGTAAATGTACAGTTAAATTATTTTTGACTATAGTCATGCTATTGTGCTAGTAAATTCTAGGTCTTATTCATTATTTTGAACTATGTTTTGTATCCATTAATCCTCCTCACTTTGCCCCACCCTCACCCTTCTCAGCCTGTGGTAGCCAACCTTCTACCTCTATCTCTACGGAACATGTGAAGTTTGTCTTTCTGTGTCTGGCTTATTTCACTTAACATAATGACCTCCAGTTCCATCCATGTTGTTGCAAATCACAGGAACTCATTCTTTTTTTATGACTGAATAGTACTCTATTGTGTATATATGCCATATTTTCTTTATGCATTTATCTGTTGATGGACACTTAGGTTGATTTCAAATCTTGGCCATTGTGAATAGTGCTGCAGTAAACATGGGAGTACAGATATCTTTTCACTATACTGATTTCCTTTCTTTTGGGTATATATCTAGGAGTGGGATTTCTGGATTGTCCAGAAATGGTAGCTGTGTTTTTCATTTTTTTTAGAAACCTCCAAACCAGTCTTCATAGTGATTGTACTAATATACATTCCCACCAACAAGGATTCCCTTTTCTCCATATCATTGCCAGTACTTGTTATTGCCTGACTTTTGGATAAAAGCCACTTTAACTGGGGTGAGATGATACCTCATTGTAGTTGTGATTTGCATTTCTCTGATGATTATGATGTTGAACACTTTTTCTTATACCTATTTTCCATTTATAGGTCTTATTATGAGAAATGTTTATTCAGATCTTTTGCCCATTTTAAAATCTGATTACTAGATTTTTTTTTTCCCAATAGAGTTGTTTCAGTGTCTTATATACTCTGGTTATGAACCTCTCATTAGATGAATAGTTTGAAAATATTTTCTCCAATTCTGTGGGTTGCTGCTTTACTTTGTTGATTGTTTCCTTTGCTGTGCAGAAGCTTTTTAACGTGATGTGATGCCGTTTGTCCATTTGTGCTTTAGTGGTTTGTGCTTGTGGGGTATTACTCAAGAAATCTTTGCCCAGTCTGTTGTCCTAGAGAGTTTCCTCAATTACTTTTTTGTAATTTCATAGTCTGAGGTCTTAGATTTAAGTGTTTAATCCATTTTTATTTTACTTTTATGTATGGCAAGAAATAGGGGTCTAGTTTTATTTGTTTGTATACAGATATAAAGTATTCCTAGCACCATTTATTGAAGAAACTGTCCTTTCCTCAAGGTATGTTTTTGGCATCTGTGTCAAAAATGAGTTCACTGTAGATATGTGGATTTATCTCTGGGTTCTCCATTCTGTTCCACTGATGTATGTGTCTGTTGCCAGTACCATACCATTTTGGTTATTATAATTCTGTAGTATAATTTCAAGTCAGGTAATGTGATTCCTCCAGTTTTGTTCTTTTTGCCCAGGATAACTTTGATTATTCTGGGTCTTTTGTGGTATCACATAAATTTTAGGATTGTTTTTTCTATTTCTGTGAACAATGTGATTGGTATTTTGATAAAGATTGCATTAAATCTGTAGATTGCTTTGGGTAGTATGGACATTTTAACACTACTGATTCTGCCACTCCATGAACATGGAATATCTTTCCATTTTTTGTGTCTTATTTAATTTCTTGCCTCCATGTTTAACAGTTTGCATTGTAGAGATCTGTCACTTCTTTAGTTAATTATTAGGTATCTTATTTTATTTGTAGCCATTGTAAGTGGGATTACTTTCTTGATATATTTTTCAGATTGTGTGCTGTTGGCATACAGAAATGCTACTGATTTTTGTATGTTGATTTGTATTCTAAAACCTTCCTGAATTTATCAGTCTTAATAGCTATTTGATGGAGTCTTTAGGTTTTTCCAAATATAAAATCATATCATCTGCAAACAGGGATAGTTTGACTTCTTCCTCTCCAATTTGGATGCCCTTTTTTTTCTTTCTCTTGTTTGACTGATCTAGCTAGGACTTTCAGTACAATGTTAAATAATAGTGGTAAAAATGGGTGGGCATCCTTGTCATGTTCCTGATCTTAGAGGAAAGGCTTTCAGTGTTTTCCCCATTCAGTATGATACTAGCTTTGGGTCTGCTGTATATGACTTTTAGTATGTTGAAGAATGTTCTTTATAGTTGTTTGAGGGTTTTTATCATTAAGGGGTGTTGAATTTTATCAAATGCTTCTTCAGCATCAGTTGAAATAATCATATGGCTTTTGTCCTTCTTTCTGTTGATATGGTGTACCACATTAATTGATTTTCGTATGCTGAAGCATTCTTCATCCCTGTGATAAATTCCTCTTTGTCATGATGAATGATCTTTCCAATGTGTTGTTAAATTTGGTTTGCTGGTATTTTGTTGAGGATTTTTGCATCAATATTCATCAGTAACATTGACCTGTAGTTTTTGTTTTTGTTTTTTGATGTGTCTTTGCCTTGTTATGGTATCAGGGTGATACTAGCCTCATACAATGAGTTTAGAAGTATTCTCTCCTCTTGTATTTTTTGGAATAATTTGAGTAGAATTGGTATTAGTTCTTCTTTAAATGTTTGGTAGAATTCAGCAGTGAAGCCATCAGGTAGTGGGCTTTTCTTTGCTGGCAAAGTCTTTATTACAGCTTCAATCTTGTTACTTGTTATTGGTCAGTTCAGGTTTTGGATTTCCTCAAGCTTCAATCTTGGTAGGTTGTATAGTGTCTAGGAATTTATCTGCTTCTTCTAAATTTTCCAATTGACTGGCAAATAGTTGATCACAGTAGCCACTAATGACACAGTACATTTGTATGGTTTCAGTTGCAATGTCTCCTTTTTCATCTCTGATTTTATTTGCTTGAGTCTTCTTCTTCTTCTTTTTTTTTTTTTTTTTTTTTGTTAGTCTGGCTCAGGTTTCATCAATTTTGTTTTACTTTTCAAAAAAACGACTTTTTGTTTTATTGATCTTTTGTATTGTTTTCTTCATGTCAATTTTATTTATGCTCTGATCTTTATTATTTATTTTCCTCTACTAATTCAGGGTTTGGTTTGGCCTTGCTTTTCTAGTTCTTTGAGATGCATTGTCAGGTTGTTTATTATTATTATTATTATTTTATGTAGGCACTTACAGCTATAAATATCCCTCTAGTACTGCTTTTGCTGTATCCCATAGGTTTTGGTATTTGGTGTTGTGTATCCATGATTATTTGTTTCACAAAATGTTTCCACTTCCTTCTTAGTTTCTTCATTGACCCACTGGTCATTCAGAAGCATATTGTTTAATTTCCATGTACTTGTATAGTTTCCAAAATTCTTGTTATTGATTTCTAGTTTTATTTTTTTGTGGCCAGAGAAGATGCTTGATATTTTCTCAATTTTTTGAATCTTTTAAGACTTGTTTTGTGACCTAACATATGGGCTATCCTTGAAAATGAACTATTATTGTATTGGTACCTATTTCTCTCTTTAACTTTAATAATATTTACTTTATATATCTGGGTGCTCCAGTGGTGGGTGCATATATTTTTTAAATTGTTATATCCTCTTGTTGAACTGAACCCTTTATAATTATATAGTGACCTTTGGCTCTTATTGTTTTTATCTTGACATCTATTTTGTCTGATATAAGTGCAGTGACTCCTGCTCTACTTTGGTTTCCATTGGCATGGAATATATTTTTCCATTCCTTTATTTTCAGTCTATATGTGTCTTTATAGATGAAGTGTGTTTCTTGTAGGCAACAGATCACTGGGTCTTATTTATTTATTTATTTTTTAACCCATTTAACCACTCTGTGTCTCTTGATTGGAGAGTTTAGTCTATTTACTTTCAATGTTATTATTGATAAGTAAGGACTTACTCCTGCCATTTTATTTGATCTCTGGTTTTTTTGTGGTCATCTTCTTTCCTTCTTTCCTGTCTTTCTTTTAGTGAAGGTAATTTCCTCTTGTGGTATACTTTAATTTCTTGCTTTTCATTTTTTGTATATTCATTGTACTTTTTTAAAAAATAGGGACAGGGTCTCTTTATATTGCCCAGGCTGGTCTTGAACTCCTGGTCTCAAGGTATCTACTGCCTTGGCCTCCCAAACTGCTAGGATTACAGGCATGATCCACCACACCTGGCCCTAGTGGGTTTTGATTTGAGGTTACCAAAAGGCTTGCAACTACTCTCTTATAACCATTATTTTAAGCTACTAACAACTTAATACTGTTGCATAAACAAACAAACAGAAAACCAAGATAACCTCACATCTTAACTTCGTCCTCCTGCTTTTTAACTTTTTGTCATTTTAATTTATATCTTATTGCATGGTATGGTTTATGTATTGTATTGTATATAGGGTTTATATCTTGATAAGTTGTTGTTATTATTTTTGATATGTTCATCATTTAGTCTTTCTACTTAAGATAAGAGTAATTTATTTACCACAGTTACCATGTTATAATACTCTGTGTTTTTATGTATACTTACTATAAGCAGTGAGTTTTGTACCTTCAGATGATTTATTATTGCTAATTAACATCCTTTTCTTTCTGATTGAAGTACTCCCTTTAGCATTTTTTTGTAGGACAGGTCTGGTGTTGATGAAAGCCCTCAGCTTTTGTTTGTCTGGGAAACTGTTTATTTCTCTTTCATGTTTGAAGGAAATTTTTGCTGGACATACTGTTCTAAGGTAAAAATATTTTTCCTTCAACACTTCAAATATATCAGGGCACTCTCTCTTAGCCTGTAAGATTTCCACTGAAAAGTCTGTTGTCAGATGTATGGAAGCTCCATAGTATGTTATTTGTTTCTTTTCTTTTGCAGCTTTTAGGATCCTTTCTTTATCCTTGACCTTTGGGAGCTTGATTATTAAATGCCTTGAGGTAGTCTTTTTGAGTTATGTCTGCTTGGTGTTCCATAACCTTTCATATTTGGATATTCATTTCATTCACTAGGTTTAGAAAGTTCTCTGTTATTATTCCTTTAAATAAACTTTCTAGTCCTATCTCTTTTTCTACCACCTCGTTAATGCCAATAACTCTTAGATTTGCCTTTTTGAGGCAATTTTCTAGATATTGTAGACGTGCTTTATTCTTTTTCATTCTTTTTTTTCTTTTGTCTCCTCTGACTGTGTATTTACAAATAGCCTGTCTTCAAACTCACTAATACTTTCTTCTACTTGATCAATTCTGCTGTTAGTAGACTCTGATGCATTCTTCAGCATGGCAGTTGCATTTTTCAACTCCAGAATTTCTGCTTGTTTCTTTTAAATTATGTCAATCTCTTTGTTAAATTTATCTTATAGAATTCTGAATATTTTTCTCTGTGTTATCTTTAACTACTTTGAGTTTCCTCAACACAGCTTTTTTCAATTTTCTATCTGAAAGGTCACATATCTCTGTTTCTCCAAGATTGGTCCCATGGGCCTTATTTAGTTCGTTTGGTGAGGTCATGTTTTCCTGGATGACCTTGATGTTTATGGACGTTCTTCTGTGTCTGGACATTAAACAGTTAGGTATTTATTGTAGTCTTTGCAGTCCGGATTTGTTTTTACCCATGCTTCTTGAGAAGGCTTTCCAAATATTCAAAACGACTTGGGTGTTGTGATCTAAACTGTATTGGCATTAGGGGTCATTCCATGCCCAGTAATGCTGTGGTTCTTGCAGACTCATAGAGGTACTGCCTTGTTGGTCCTAGATAAGATCCAGAAGAATTCTCTAGATTACCAGGCAGATGCTTTTGTTTTCTTCCCTTACTTCCTCCCAAGCAAACAGAGTGTCTCTCTCTCTCTCTCCCTACCTACCTACCTACCTCTCCCCCTCTCTCTCTCTTTCCTTCTCCCTCTCAGCCACCTGGAGCTGGGAATTGAGTGGTACAAGTGCCCCTGTGGCTACCACCACTGGGACTTACGGGGTCAGACCTGAAGCCAACACAACACTGGGTCTTGCCCAAGGCCCACTGAAACCACTGTCTATCAACCTCCTGTGTTCATTTAAGTTCCTGGGGGCTCTACAATCAGCAGATGCAAAGCCAGCCAGGCTTGTCTTCTTCCCCTCGGGGTGGCAAGTTTCCCCAGGCCCCAGGCAGGTCTAGAGGTACCAGAAGCCAGAGACTTGAGTCAAAAACATTAGAGGTCTACTTGGTGTTCTATTGTGCTGCAGCTGAGCTGGCACTCAAACCGTAACATGCGGTCCTTCCCACTCTTTCCTCCCTTTTCCATAGACAGAGGAGCCTCACCCTGTGATCACCACCCCTACAGGTCCACAGGGAGTACTGCCAGGCTGCCTCCAATGTTCCTCTAAGGTCCAAGGATTCTTAAGTCAGCTAATAGTGAATGCTGCCTGACCTGGGACTCACCCTTCATGACACTGGGCTCCCCTTTGGCCCAGAGGAAGTCTAAAAATGCTGTCCAGGAGCTAAGGCTTGGAACCAGAGTCCCCACAAGCCTGCTTGCTGCTCTACCACCCTGTGGCCAAGCTGGTACCTCAGGTGCAAGACAAAGTCTCCTTTACTTTTCTGTCCACTTTTCTCAAGAAGAAATCTCCCTAGCCACCACATCTGGAAATGTGCTGGATCACACCTGAATCCAGCACATCTCAGAGTCACACCCAAGGCCAATGGTGTACTACCTGGGTATTGCTGCTGAACATGCAGGGCCCAGGGACTCTGTAGTCAGCAAGTGATGGGTCCTGCTTGGACTGCATCTTTCTGTTTAAGGGAGCAGGTTTCCTTCTGGCCCAGAGTGTGTCTAGCAATGTCATCGGGGACCTGGAGCCTGGAAAGGGGGTCTCATGACTGACTAGTGCCCTATCTTACTGTGGCTGAGCTGGTAACCAAGATGTAAAACAATGTCTTCTTTACTCTTCCCTCTCCTCTTCTCAAGCAGAAGGAAGGAGTCTCTTTTGGAGCTGTGAGCTGTGCAGCCCGGGCTTGAGGGGAGGGTTGGCACAAGCACTCCCTTTGTCTACCCCATCTGATTTCTCAATATGTTGTGAACTCCCCAAGTCCACTGGCACTGAGCCCAGTTCAGCACTAGAACTAGCCTAGGAGTTTCAGTTCTTGTGGCCTAGACTTCAAGTTTATTTAGGGTCCCAGTGCACTTTAGCCCATGGTAGTGAAGTTTGCCAGAACTCAAGTTTTAACTGCTGGGATAGGAAACTCCCCTCTTGCTAGGGCTGTTTTAAATACTCCCTCTGTGGACAGGTTTCAGCTGAGTTCAGCCTGGTTTTGCTTTCATGGCAGCACTAAGGTCAATGCAATGTTTCACAATTGTTGCGTTCACCCTTTCCCAAGTTCTCAGATTTTCTCTCCGCACCATGCAGCCACTGCTAGGGGATGGGGGAGGAGTGGAATCAGGGATTCAAGACTTTTTTCTACCCTCTTCAATGCCTCTTTTAGCTATATGAAGTTAAAACTAGGTGCTGTGTGTGGTCACCTAATTTTTGGTTCTTATGAAGATGTTTTTTGTTTGCTTTTTTGTTTTTAGGATAGATAGTTGTTAAAGCGATGTCCTTGCAGCAGGGCCTGGGGAAGATTGGTGGAGCCTTCTATTTAGCTATTTTGCTCCACCCCTAGTGACAGCGCAGTGACTTTTGAGGATAACTGTCCTACTCTGCCTTCCAACATACGCCATTTGCACATATTCATAATTTGTATTTGTCCTCTCCCACTGGGCTCTGTTTCAGTTCCTTTCATTCAAGACCACTTCCTTTTATTCAGATAAGTCTTTCTCTACTTCTTGAAACCTTCTTTGCTTTGTCTCCCCCTATGACTCCCAGTGCTAACTGCCTGTTACTCATTTGCTATTTGCTGTACAATAAATAATTTCACGACAATTCTTATTTTAAGCATTACCAAAACTAAACTCCTGGAAGAAAAGCAAAGTCTTTTTTGCATAGCTTACAGCAGGGATGGTCCTAGACACATAATAGGCAATCAGAATCTGCTGATTGAGTATATGAGTGCATGACCCACTGGGAATGGCTGGTTTCCTTAGAAAGGCCTATACCATTAAAAAGAGTTACTTTTTAATAAGCACATACTATGTGCCAGATACAGAACTAAGCAATTTCCATGGGCTATATACTTTAATCAATATGATAGCATTGTCAGGGGGGTGTTATTATGACCTCCACAGCAAGTAAGTGAGGGTGCAGACATTCAATTCCAGCTAGTCAGGCTCTGAAGCAAGCAATCTTGAACCAGAAACATGAATGTTATAGCAACAACTGAGCCACCTTAATTGAGGAAACAGCAAAAGATGTAGTATGCCTCCTGCATGAAAATTAAGGGGTCACATTTCAAGGGAAAATGTTTTCCTTCATGATGACTCTGGGCATATCAGGAAACCTGGTTACTAACTGTGTGCAATTATTTTATGTGTGTTCATTTTGTTCAGGCACAAAGACCATAACAATTAGTATATAATAGTTACCACTTATCACCATGTGTCAGGCACTATGCTAAGTACTTTGCATTCATTATTTTATCTCCTCTGCCCAACAGCTCTAAACATTGGTATTAATGTTGTTGTTATTTCTAGTGTCCAGACGGGAAACTCAGGATCAGAGGGATTAAGCAACCTCCCAGAGTCACATAGTCAGTGGGTATAAGGTTCTATCAAAATCCTAGTCTTTCCTACTAAAAAATGTGTCTTCTTACATGCTAAACCATGGACTTCCAAATGTCAGTGTGCACAAGGATCTCCTGGGTAGCGTGTTAAATGCAGATTCCCCAGACCCTACCCTCAGGGATTCTCTAGTAGCTGTGCATGGTGGTATCTACAATCTACCTTTTTAATAGCCACCTAGGGGAGTCTGCTGCAGACTGTCAAAGAACTGCGCTCTACTATACTGACTTCCCTCCTTTCTGTAAGTTGCTTGAAGTAGTCTTCTGTAGGCTGTTCCCAGATGTTGGGTTTCATCGTGCAGCCTGCACCTCAGAAGTAGCAATCACGAGCTTGCCCTGCAGCCTGCCATTACGACCAGGATTTGACACCCATGGCTTTGTCTGAGTTAGGGATCCTCTTCTTAATGCTCCTTTGTTCTCCTGTTTTGGGTGGCCTGACTGGAAACCTTGAAAATCCTTTCATCTTTACCCTGAATATTAGGCCATTCTTGTATTGCTGTAAAGAAATACCTGAGACTGGGTAATTTATAAAGAAAATAAGTTTAATTGGCTCATGTTTCTGCAGGCTGTACAGGAAGCAGAGCACCAGCATCTGCTTCTGGGGAGGCCTCAGGGAGCTTTGACTCATGGCAGAAGGTGACGTGGCAGTTTGCACATCACGTGGTGAGAGCAGAAGAAAGAAAGACTAGGGTAAAGGTACCACACTTCACAACAACCAGACGGCGTGAGAGAACTCACTTACTAACACGAGGACAGCACCAAACCATGAGGGGTCTGCCTCCGTGGCCTAAACACCTCCCACAAGCCCCACGTCCAACACAGGATCACATTTCAACATGAGATTTCGTGGAGACATATATTCAAACCATGTCACCCCGTAAGGTGTAGCCTGATCTCAATATCCAGCATCATGCTTCTGTCTCCCTGGCTGCCATCTCCTTGGACTCCCTAGATCCTCTCTGAAGTGGCCACCCAGGCAAAAAGCATTCCCAACACTCAGAGCCATAGAGCAAGCATGTAGATCTTCATAATATCTTAACTTCTTCCCTGAAAGAATTACCCTTTGGTTCTGAGAAGGATATTAGTGGGGAATTAATGATGGCCTTGTAATTTCCTTTGTTCTTCACCAGAAAGTAGAAAAGTCATTTGCAAGATTTCTATGGAAAGAAAAAAAACCCTATCCTTTTTTTAATTCAGTGAATTCAAGCAAGAGTGTTGCTGCCTTTCTTGCCCCAAGGGTCGTTGTCATCGAATTTTGGGAAAATTCTGCCTGCTCTATTACAATGCTATGTTTCCCATCCTTGCCTGTGTGTCCTCCGGGGACCAGTGAAATGGGTGGTTTGTTCCCTAAGGGGGATTTATGAATGTCTCTTTCAATATTAATGTGATGCCTGGCAGATGCAATGTTGAGCAGCACAGGTTTTTCACACAGTGCAGAGTGGGGCATGACTTCCTGTGAATAACAGGTACGAGGTGCAATGTGAAGTCAGGCTGTCACCAAAGAGGGGGCACATGTTAACCAGAATAAGTGAGACCACTGCCCCTCTGAACAGAGGGGTCTTAATAGCAAATAATTGTACTCAAGCCGTGAGCAGTGCAATGACTCTGGACACTTTTATAGAGAGAGTGAGACGAGTTTGTACCATAGTGATGACTGCAAAATAGTTTTTTGGTGACTGGTTTAGTGTTATCTCAGGTAAGTCAGTTTCCTTAAATATGCCTATGCCACCGCAAAGTCCCATGTTAAAACAGCAAGGTTGGAAAACTATTGAATTAGAATCACGGTTATGTGAGCATTCATTTATCCATTCATTCAGAAATACTTATTTCACCTCTACCGTAGAATAGTCAATGCTAAAAAATAAGGCAAGGCATATGAGTAAACCAGAATTCCCACCCGTAAGGAACTTAGAGTCTGGTGTAGGGGAAGTTACAACGCAATGTGCTAAATGCTGATTTTCAAATGTGCACAGTGTGCTATAATAGCCTGGAGGAGAGTAGAGGAGAGGTCTCAACCCAAATGGAAGGTGGGTGAAGAGGGGAAGAGGTCAGGGAAAGTTTTCTAAATGAAACATTGGAAATGAGTATTCAGAGGCTAAGGGTATTTGGAGAGGAGGTAGGAAGATAAACCAGGAGGCAGAGAAAGGATTAATGGCTTCACCTTTTCCAGTTGTCAGTCAATCTTTGCCAGTTGTCCAGGTTTTACCACCTGTCAACTAAAACTTAATTGAGAGGAATCTCTCATCAAGAGGTTAATTGTGACACAGATTCCCATATCCAGGGGAAAAATCCATCACCTGTGCAGACTGATTCTTTTTTGGCATCTGGAACAGTCCTGTCTGTTAGCAAAATGTAGATATTTGCAATCGCGTTATTTCCAGTCCTCAGGGTCTTCCTGAGCTTCTTATCTTTCCTTGAATATCCTCACTGTATATTTAAAGCCTCTTGGCATTCCTTTCCAAAATGGACTGAGACTGTCTCAATCTCTCCTAGACCCCTTTTTTCGCCTGGCACTCCAATCTTGAATTGAAGGTGTTTTCAAGGACAGAGGAGAATTCCCAATTCAGAAAAAGGAAATTCATCAGGTAAAATTCATGACCTCCCACCTCCTGTAGTTGCAGGCTTCTGTTATTTTTGTATTTCTCCAATTCTAGAAGGACATCAAGGAGCCTTCTTTCTCTTACTTTCACCACTCTGACCACTGTTCCAGCCTCTCCTTTGGGATTCCTTCAACTTGCAGCTTCACTCCATGTGTTCTTCTCTTTCCTACCCAGCTTCTGTCCTCCTCCCCTCCCTCACCCTGTTCCTTTTTGCTCTACCCCTTTTCTCAGATGATATGTGCATGTCTCCCTTGGCTTTTGCAATTCCATAGGGAAGGGATCAGACTTCCCGGTGCCTGGAGAAAGTGTGAGCAGAGTTAGTTTCTAGATGATTCCAAACTTAGCATGAGTCTTAATTCCTTTTTTAAAAAAGTGAAAGTGTAAATGAATTAATGAAGTGATCAGAGAGAAGTGGATAAATCAAGATACCAGCAAATTATATGAAACAACAAGCTGAAGCCTGGGATCTTGTTAGCACCATGCAGGTAAGACCATCTATTTGACCTCTAGAAATAATGGCAGGAATTTTTGTCCTGGGTGTTTATTGAAGGCAGTTCTTGTCTTTGTCATTATTGTGTAAAATTGGCTAGAGTTTTAAGGAAATAAGGTCCAGAATCTAAGAGAAGTCCTCTGTGCAATCCTCCAGAGCAGCTGGGGGCAGCCCGGGCAGCAATACTGTGGCTTACCTGAGAGTGGAGCTTTTAAGATAGAGGAGGGACCATATGCAGAGGTAGATGTCACTGAGAAAGAAAGTCAAGTCCAGTCTAGGTTATGTGAGAGTTTAAGGCATCCCAGAAAATTAGGGGATATTTTCACTGAGGCCACAAATAGTGTTAACAATCTCAAACTGTGGATGCTTATAAGTAGGACATCCTGGGGTAGCAAAGTTAGATTACTGTGTGTGTAGGAAGATGGGCGATAGAGTCAGACAGACCAGTGCTCCGACCTAGTTCTGCACTTGCCAGCTGTGAAACCTCAGACTCATTCCTTAACTCCTCTGAACCCTCAGTTTCTTCAAATGAAGATAGGATCATAAGGCCTATCCTTCAGGGTTGTGATGTTGCAGATGAAGTCCCAGGCACAATGCCTGGGTATACTGGCTATCCAGAAGCTCTCAGTCTAGCCTCACTGGTCACACTCTCACAGTTGGTGGGGGACAAAGGCATGGGCACAGAGTGGCAGTGTGACATGTTGAGCACTGTAGGAGGGATGTTCACACATTTAGGAGTGTGGGGACTGGACTGGGGATCAAGGAAAGCATCCTGGAGAAGGTGACAATTGAATTGGGCTGAAACCCCCGTGGAATAGCTATGTATGAGCTGTCACCCTGGCTGTCCGCTGTGTGAGTGTGGAACAGCCAGGGAACAGAGCCAACAGCGGCAGGGTGGAGATGACCCAGCCTTATTGCTCCAGAGATGAATATCATGTCCCTTGAGGGAAGCTCACACAATTAAGACCCTAGCTTGCAACTACTTCACACTCATCTTGTCTGCCATTGACAGCCCATTGGCAGGCCTTTTCATTGAGATAAATACAGTAAGAGAGGGTAATTCTATTGACTAATTTTTCAGCCAAGGGAGCTCTCAAAGTCTCCAATTTCCCTATGGTCTTTGCATAAAAGAGTCCAGATTGCTTGAGAAGTGAATATTCAAGGGCAATTGGAATCAAGAGAAGGAAATGGTGTGGAGCCTAGGCTCAAATCTGGGAGAAGACAGGAGTGTCATGTTCTAAACTCAGTCCAGTCAGAGCAGACAGTTGCCTTTCCTCCTCAATCCACTTCTACTGACCCATCTATTAACTAGTTCATGCAACAGCTTTAATACATTTTCTGCTTAAATGTTAATGGGCACAAATGGTTCATCACTTTGGTTCTCCTAGGAAAATATGACCTCAATCAGGTCATTTCTCCTTCTCTGGGCCTCAGCTTCTTCATCTTTAAAATGGGGAATTGGTGTGACAACAATCTCTGGATTTGTCCAGCTCTAATGTCTAGGGCTGCATGGATTTGCATTTCCAAGAACTTCAGGTGCAAAGAGAAAACAGATACCAAAGAGAAGGATGGAGAGTGGAGACAGAAAGAAGAGTCATTTCGGGAGAATTTGGCCACTAGGGGAGCCACTGAGCAACACTGCGTCCACTACAGATTGAGCTGGATACTCCTATAGGAGTCCTGTTTTCTATTTTGCACCAGGGCACCCTGTGGTTTAGCAGCAACCCTGGGGAGCAGTAGTGTTTTCTCAGGATTACAGGGCGCTTCATCTGACACTCACCCTGCTCCTGTCCCTGACCCTTCTTACTCATATCTACTAGGACATATTACTCACATTACTCATATTACTAGGACACAGTGCTGTGTCCTAGCACCTGGCACTGTGCTTGGCACTTGGTCTTAACTCCATAAATGTCTATTCTGCTAGCTGAACTGAGCATCCAGCCCTCCGAGGGGGCTAGGGAGAGAGACGTTGAATGAGGATGGAGGACAATCCAGTCCCTCCTGGATTTCTCTATAATAACTAATTTTATCCATTATGGCTGATTCTTACTAGTTTTTCTCTCAGAGGTTTTTTGTTGTTGTTGTTGTTTTGTTTTGTGTTTTCTTCCCC